>NW_027127304.1:7500-37639 GCF_037325665.1 Littorina saxatilis
GGCATTTAAAGGCAAAGAAAAAGTTATAGTATTTGATACTATTAAATACAATAACAGCAATAGAAATATGAAAATAGAAATAATGGTAAGGATGATGATGTCATAACGATAATAACAATAAAAAATATAAAAAAAATATAAAAAAATAATTTAAAAAAAAAATTAAAAATTAAAAAAAATAAAAAATTAAAAAAAATCCCGAGCACTAGAAACATATGGTCCAAATGAAACAACAACGGCTAGCAAGCAAAATAACAAACAGTAAGTCATTTGTATTTTACAAAAAATACCGACAACATAGCAAAAGGAAGAAAAGAACTACAACAAAGGATATACCAACACAACAGTAACAACAGAAACAGTAACCCTGAAAAGAGACTGCTATAAGATAACCGGTATGTATGATAACATTAGGACGGTTTAATACATCGGAGTAAACCCATTTTGAATCACCACTAGGTTACGATAACGGTGGAATGCTCCACTTGGAATCAGATTTGAAACAAATGTCTGTGTATTTGCTTTTTAAAGGCTTTGACTGATGGAATATATTTTAATGCTGTTGGAAGTGAATTCCACACTGATGACCCTGAAAATGCAAGACTAGACTTGTACAAATCTAGTCGGGGGCGAGGTGGAATGAATTTACTAGAACCATACCTGTTGGTTGCTTTTTGAAACAGCGACAGAATGTACTCTGGGACTTCCTTGTTCATAACTCTAAACATGAATAATGATTTATTCAGTTTAAGCTGCTGGTTCAACGGAAGGAGGCCGAGCAGTTTCAGTTTTTCGTCAGTAGTGACCGATGAGTTAGGTATCATAAGTTTAGCTGCACGACGATGGAGAGAATTCAGTTTGATCATGTGAACATCACTGCAGTTGTCCCATAACGTAGAAGCATAACTTAAATGCGAAAGAATGTGTGCATGGTAAAATAATTTAAGAACTGAAGTGTCGACATAATATCGTAGCTGCGAGAATAAGAACATGTTTCTCGACAGCGTTTTGTTTATATTGTTTAAATGACATTTCCAGTTTAGCTCAGAATCTATTGTGACTCCTAGAACCCGATGTTCACGGACTTGCTCAATCGGTGATGATCCAAGGTTAAGCTTTAGAACAAGTGGGGCCAGCTGATGTTTCTGTCTAGAAGTGATTACCATACTTTTGGTTTTTGCAGGATGAACTATCATAGTATTAGTGTTACACCAAGTAAACATTTCATCGAGGCTTCTTTGAAGTGATGACTCTAACACGTTCAGATTTTTTGAGAAAGTGTACACAGATGAGTCGTCAGCAAAAAGGTCATTGATAACACAAGGATCAGAAATATGGAGTGGCAAGTCATTAATGAATATACAAAACAAAAGTGGACCAAGAACGGAACCTTGAGGAACCCCACTTGTGACACGACCTGTAGTAGACAGTTTCCCATTAAGAAGGACATATTGCTTTCGATCATTTAAATAAGAACGAAAGAAGGCTAGAAATGGAGACTTAGGGAGATACGCGGATAGCTTTGAAAGTAATGTAGTATGGTCCACTGTGTCGAAAGCTTTCTTGAAGTCGAGGAAGACAGTGCCCACTATTTCAGACCGGTTTATGGCTGACAGCCAAGAATCACACATCTTAATAAGAGCAGTATGGCAAGAATGTTTTGGACGAAACCCAGATTGAGACGGGTGAAAAAGCTTACAGATCTCCATATACTGAAGTAAATGCTGGTGGACGTGCTTTTCAAGTGGTTTGGATAAAACCGATAGGACAGAAATTGGACGAAAGTTGTTGGGGTTCGACGCATCCCTAGTTTTGGGCAGTGGTACTACTTTGGCAGTTTTAAAAACGGTAGGAAATATAGCATTTTCAATACATAAATTGTACACGTATGTAAGTGAATCAACCATATATGGCACAGCCACTTTAAGGAGGTGTGCAGGGATATTGTCAGGCCCCATCGATTTCTTGTTTTTAAGGTCCTTAATGTATTTTCCCACTTCATGTACCGCAATTGGTGGTACGCGGAAAAGGGAAGCTTTTTCCAGTTTACTAGAGCAGAACGTAGTAAGAATATCTGGACACTCGTACTTATCTCGGTTTGCATTGCCTTGGGCTGCAGTCAGCAGTCTATCGGCAAGGGAAAGAAAATGATCGTTAAAAGTTTGAGGGGAAATAGTAGTTGCAGCTTGATTTGAGCCTTTCCGAGTTTTATGTGTGATTTCATTGACAGCACGCCACAGAGTAGCTGTGTCCCTTTTGTCTGACACCAGTTTATTGAAATAGCTACGTTTTGCATCACGCACCATGTTGGTGACTTTATTCCTCTGTTTTTTAAATTCTGTAGCCATTTTATTTTGCTTAAAGTGGTCGCGAAGGGCCATGGCATTGATTAAGTCCGTGTTTAACCAGGGAGGAAGCGTGGGATGCTTAACTCTTTTCTCTCGGAGTGGTGCATGCTTGTTAATAACAGGTAAAAAAACATTATAGAAAGCTTCCAAAGCCCCATCAGGGTCACTGTGACCAAACACGTCACGAAATGGCGCAACGGCTAGATCAGCTAGAAACTCTGACTGATTAAAATTTTTAAATGATCTATACTTGATAGTTGTATGGCCTTTGGGAGGTCGCTTGGGCAGCTTGAATGACCATGTGCAAAAAACAGGATAGTGATCGCTGAAGCTTTCTTTAGACACTGACACCCTTGATACCATGGACGCATGGTTGGTATATATGTGATCTATTAATGTGGTACTGGTGCTGGTTACACGCGTTGGGTCCTGGACAAGCTGATGAAGTCCAAAAAGCGAGGTAGTATTAGCCCATGCTAACTGAGGCTTATTTAGATCAATATTAAAGTCACCTAATAACAAAATATTGGACCCGCAAGCGTTGACTTTGTCCATCATCGACTCAAAGTCATCGCGCCAACATTGTCTTTCTGCAGGGTTTCGATAGACATAGCCTACTAACAAAGCAGACGATTTAGAATGTTTAACCTCGACCCACATACATTCCACATTTTTTGTTTCAAGGTCAGTTCTTCTAACTGTGAGGTTAGCAATCGAGGCATGAATGTAGAGTGCCAAACCCGTGTGACCGTGTTCACTGCCATCACGGCGGAGTACCGAATAATTCGGGATCTGGATAAGAGTATCGGTAACGCGAGAATCGAGTCTCGTTTCGCTTATTCCGAAAAGGTGAACTGGGCGATTTGCCCTGCTAAGTAATAAACTAACATCAGGCAATTTGTTGTATAGATGGTAGACGTTTACGTGTCCGGCGCGAAGGCCGGATGCTCTAGTGCCGTCAGGCATATTAGGTCACTGAGCTAATCTTCGAGCATAAAATTAAAAGTAACACGCACAGATAAATAAAGCCAAATAGAAAACTAACGAGCAAGTAAGACGAACAAATTAACAATAGAACAAATGGACCAAAACACAAAGGTCAGTGTTACACAGAACTAAAATCAAAACAGAGAAAAAAGAGTTGTTGTTTTTTACCAAAAACGATCGATTGGTAAAGTTCAGTCCGCGTTTTCATAAACCAGAGCGTAAAATACACTCTGCCTAAACGAACTGCGTGCAACTAAAGGTCACGTCCGGCGGCTGCTACTCAAAGTGGCAAGGTCATTGAATGGATAGCAGCTGATAAGTATCTCCAATACAGAGTCCAACCAAAAGTAGAAACAGTTTGATGGGCAGAAGTCAGCACTTGCAGCACAGCTGTGTTGTGCACACAAGGAATATCAGGTTTGAACATGCGATTTGGCCATGAGCACACATTTCGGCCGGAGTTTTAGTAAGTCTACACACACCGATTAAACACCAAAACACTGAAGACTGTTGGTGAGTTAACACATTATCTCCGACTGAGCGCTAGCGTGGCAACGCCCACAGTTCCGTGTTGTTTGCCTTTGTGCCTTTATGGGACACACACACACACACACACACACACACACACAAACCCACACACAAACACACACGCACGCACACACACACACACACCGACGCACACACACAGCAACCATACAAACACATTCACATCCGCATTAATGGGGATGCCGTGCGCGCGCGCGCACACACACACACACACACACACAGATATCGCGCACTCGTTACAGATGTGGGCGTGTGTAGGGATTGAATGGTAGCGGGATGTTTCTGAATGGATCAACCAACTGAGGGCGGGACGCAGCAGGATAGCGGAACTGGCTGGGCAGGTAACCGTAGGGCGTCGGCAACATAAAGGGTCTTTGCATTGTTCGTCGACTCTCGAGATCGGATCGTAATGGCCAAGGCACAGTACGTGGGTCAAAATGAGGTCTACCTTGCTGAGGACAGCTCAGGGGAATAGGAGGTTGACGCTGTGGACGATGCTCCATCCACAGTCTGCCGGTGAATGGACTTGGCGGACCGGGCGGGGTCACAGTAGCTTGGTTTGCTTCTCGCTGGAAAGTCCGCCTGATAGGCTGGGTAGTCGAGTGGAGTGGAGTGGTAGTCGAGTGGAGAGGTACAGGGTCACGAAGATGATGGGGTGCCTGAGGATGATGTCGAGTAGGGCGTGTCTGGCCTGCACGTTTGATATTACAGGCCAGTCTTGCAGTACCCTTGGGGTTTGGGTGTAGCGAGTCACGGTACAGGTCTTTGCAGGGGGCGCCAGTACTTGTGATGAAGGTCGCTGTGTGGTCAATAAAAATCACTTCGTCGCTACTGCACACTTCTTCAAGTGCGCAGTTTGAGACAGCGATAGTTCTTTTTAGCGGGTGGTCGCCTCGGGGAGGTACTATAGAGGAGGCGTAGAGGAAACAATTGGGGAACACTGTCCTCAAAAGTGTCATCAGGCCCCTCCAGGCTGATTCAGTCACAGTGTTCATTGTACACGTGTTTACCCCAACGTGAAACACGACGTGACGGACATCGGGGGACTTTGGACTGTATTTCAGCCAGTGACAGACGTCATCCACCGTTAAGCCTGACACGCTGATCTTCAGTGTCCTCCTCGAGGGGAACATGAGGTCAGGCTTAACGGGCCGCAGTACAGAATCGCCAATCAGGAGATGGGTCGTGCCGGGCGTGACTTTGAAGTCGGCGAGTCGCTCACGAGGAGAAGGGGGAGAACTGATATTCTTTTTGTTTACAGATAACTTCGCTTCACTGATTGGGCGTACAATGGTGAGTTGGCTGTCACGGATTTTCACAGCAGCTTCATTTTCATTAGTGTCTTCTGCGTTCAGTTCAAGTGCCTCGTATTTGTTTGCCGTTGGGATTTTGTAAGAGAGACGAGGCTCTTCTCCTTGACCGACCGGATGGAATGTCGTCTGTACCGCGGCGTCTACAGCCATCTTAGTTGCGCCCCTTTCTTTCTTGAGGTCGCCAATCTGAGACTTAAGATCGCTGTTGGCTTTGCGGAGGACATGAACTTCTTTATCTAAAGTGTCAATCTTTGAGGTCAGTCGGTCGATCCGGACCCTCACGTGCTGTTTTAGATCGCTTTTTACCTGCTGTTTAGTGTCTTCCATGAGACAAGTCACAAAGTCTGGGGCTTTGCGGGACACTAAAGCGATACGGCTCAAGTGGCAGTGAAGGTAGCGAAGTTGTTTTTTGATTGCTTTTATGGAGAAGGGGTGACTTTTGTGACAGTTGGTCCTTTTTCGATGGCACTTTCGGCGCCGCTTAGGTTGCTTTGTGACCACGTCATCTTCATCAACGTAGTCGTCGTCGTCGATTGGGAGAGGCGAGTCATGAGGCGTGGAGGGGTGAGGGGGGGAAGGCGTGTCCCTACTGTCAGAACAATCGTTGACTGGCATGATTTCCAGCTTTGAGGCTACGTCATCACCCATGCATGACTGCGGTTCAGTCACAACAGGTTCAGGGATCAAAGGGCTGGGATTTGGGGGGTAAGCAATAAGAGACGTAGGAGTGGAGGAGGGTTCTTGATTATCTTGTCCAAAAGAGGTTATCAGCTGTGTGGCGGTGCCGTCCGTCACGCTCGATTGCACTTTTGGACTCGAGCCCGTGAGGTTTGGAGTAGGGATTGTGGGACAAGCAGGAAGTGTCTTCGGAGCTGAAGGGAGTTTGTCTATGTCTTGTTCAAGTTCAGGGGGGTCGCTCACGCTTGACTGCACCTGAGGGCTCAAGTCCGTACGGTCTGGAGAAGGGATTAGGGGGAGAATCGCAGGAGGGGAGGAGAGCCTGTCATTGTTTTGCTCAATGGCAGTTGGCATGTCGGGGCTTAACAGTTGAAGCCGCCGTGATGACCTCTCCTTCTTCTTCCTCTGTTGTTGTTGGACAGAAGGAGTTTGTTGAGGTTCGATGTCTTTTAAGGTCAGTGATCCTGTCTTGGAGACTGACGTGGGAGGTAGGGTGAGAGAAGACAGATCGCAAAAAACATCCTCCTGTAGATGGCCTGTGTCTTGAGGAGAAAACTTTTGAAGACATGCAACCAGAGAAAGGGGGAATGTACGTTCTGGCTCACCGATTCCGACAGACCCTAAATATTAACGCAAAATAGGCTTCTGGACTAAACTTTTACTAAAATGAAACATGCGACAAAATCAGAAAAATACTGCATAAATCCATACAAAAAAAAATACAGTAAAGTAAGGTTGTTTTGAACCAATGCCGGGTCTGTCGGAATCAGTAACCCAGAACGTACATTCCCCCTTTCTCTCTGTGCAACGCTAAATTTAGTTTCCATTGAAATATTAACTAGTTGCAGCCAGCGTGCGTATTGATCCAATCTGCCCGTCGGTCGGCTAGCCATAACTACCGTATTGATCTGGTAAAAACAAACAGCAAGCTTGTCTTCTATACTGATTCCTCCAATGGCAAGACAAGATTAAATCATGTGATAGCAACAGTTACGTCACGTCCGCCCACCACTCGGTATTGATTGTAACATAGCCTGGTGATTTTGCCATTTCATTCCGGACTCGCCCGCCGTGCAGTTGTGTTTTCTGTGAGAGAAGTGTTTTTACTGTCACTATATTTGCTAAATATTTATGTCTCAAGATAGCATTTCTGAAGAATTAGAGAGAGAACTTCTTCCTCAAGATATGGATCAACAAAGCAGATGGAGTGTAGAACAACTTGGTATCATTGAGGAGCATATATTTCATCATAATAATTATGTTGATGTATTGAATAGAATGAAAAGAGAAGGGCCATCAGAAAGTAGGAAACTACCTAGATTTCTCTCCCAACCAAAAAGAAAACTGACATCTCTGTATGGGGAGCAGGTGAAAAAACGAAAGGTTATGTCACCAGAAGAACTCCATCAATACTTGCAGTCAAAAGAGGTTGATGTGAGTAAGACAGTTAGGAAAGAAGTTTTCTTTTTTTCCTCAGAGAAAATAGGGTCATCAGATGCTGCTATTGAAAAGCTGAAGGAAGGATACAGGCAGATTCAAAGACAGGAGGCCACCAGTATGTGTTTTAACCTTCAGTATGGTTCTCTTCTGGATGCATCTTTCAAATTCTTTCAGGAAGAAAAGGAACGAGGAATTCACAAAAACAAGTGGGAAGAGTGGTTGCAGGCAAACATTGGCATCTCACCAGCTTATTCACGCAAACTGAGAGAGATTGCTCGTTTGCTGAAACCATACTTTAGCAGGTTTTCTACAGTTGGTCTGTCTTTCATTGAAATCTACTCTCTGAGAAAAGATTTGAAGACAATGTTTGAAAGTAATGAGGAGATCAGAAAATATTGGACTTCTCCCATGCAAGAACCACTACAACTCCAAACACGATCCTCTCAGGTAGAAAACACTCAGTTGTGAGAAGTCAGTCACGGTTGAGTAGAGCGCTCCAGCCTGGAGCGCCAGGTCTTTGTATTGCCTGCTATTGATGTTTCTTCCAACCCGTCACTACACTCAGTTGTGAGAAGTCAGTCACGGTTGAGCAGAGCGCTCCAGCCTGGAGCGCCAGGTCTTTGTATTGCCTGCTATTGATGTTTCTTCCAACCCGTCAAACAACTTCTAAAGGCTGCCTTTTCAGGCGGCCGCCGAGTGCACTTTATGCAAATGACTTGTTTATTGATTCAAGCTTTGACAAGTGTACTTGGTGGCTGCTTTGAAACTCAACAAAGCCTAGTACTCCCCTTTCACAAACACTTCCCAAACGCAAGCAACTTCCTTTTCCCCGCTGCAGTCAGAACAAAGCTGTCATAGCGGGTTTTCCCGATTGACAAAAATTCTTATTACACACTCGGACTATTTGAAGCCGCGTTTATTCTCCAGTGTCCAATTGCATAAGAATATTCTGGTGATGAATAAACGCGCTTTGTGTCATTAGCATCTAAAGATTTCTTGTTTACAATAGTTGTGTTGATCTGATGAAGCGCGGAACTGATCTTAGGGTTGTCATGGTGAAACACTCGCTTCTGAAACAGTGCTTCCTTGTAGTTATCATGCGATATGCTCGACTTTACAACCTGTTTGCTTACACCCTTTGCTTTTTTAACCACCCCTTTCTCACTTGCAACACTGTACATCTTTGCACGCAATCCAACATACTCCTTAATTATCTTCCCATTCATTTCATCTTTCATCTTTCCAATAACCTTCTTGTTAACATTTGAGTGCAATGGTGATTCTTTAGGGTAGTCGCAAGTGTCATAAAAAGAATCTTTTCCTTTTACTGCAGGACTTTCAGCTTCTAGATCTTTGTAAATGTCATCCGCTGGAATGTCAAGTAAGAATGAATCTGTGTCTGTGTAAAGTACTCTCGATTTGGGATATCTTGGTTTCAAATAATCATACAAAAACTCAAGCATCAACAGTTTTGACAACTCTAGCACAGTAAAGCCTATGAATACTGGTTTGTCAAGCTTGACTACAAGTTTTTTCATTAAGATACCATACAGCTGTTCATGAAAGTATTTAAAGTCTTGATACTGTGGTTTGGATGTCAGCTTGATGGCCTCATTTTCTCTTGTAACAAGTCTAACATCCTTTCTCTTGTGTGGGTTTTCCATTGTCTTACCAAAGCAACTGTTGTTCATCAGTTTAAAAAAGTCTTTCTCTGATGCATCATCGGCTTTGGTTCTCAGTTCTGTGTTTTTCATGATGTAAGGTTTCATAAACTGTTCTTGATCAAATAAAATTATACGATGAACAGCCTTCAAAATTAATCCATGTCTAATGTAAAACTGTAACAGTCTGTAGTGACACACATACTTCTTTTTGTGAAACAGATTGGGCACCAGCTTTGGAGGTTCTCTTGGGTTTACTTTTAACCTCTCAGCCGCTAAAGGATAATCATTATGTAGATCATGAAGTGATAGTGGATAGTCTAAGTCAACTTCTAGTATCCATCCCTTTCGACTGTCTGGGCCTGCTTTTAATATTGTCATCACAACACATTGTGAAAATGGTCCTGAATAGATCTTAAAGTTCCGAAGTGGAAGCGTCTGACACATTGCCCAACCATACAAATTGTTTGCATCTAGATACATGATGTAATTAGAAGGTTTCATAGGATCAAAGTCGTCCAAGTATTTGTTGTTGGCTTTGCAGTAATTGTGTGAAGCCATACTGATTCCTCCACGTAGTCCATTTTCAATCATCTGAAGTGTAGGAAGATCTGATAGCAAGTCAATCTTTACTCCTGTAAATCTAAGAAATGCATCCCAGCTCATGCCTGGTGCAGATATGTAATGTGAAGGATCTAGATTGTAGTGCTTCATACATGTTCTTCTGTAATTCTCAAATATATCTGCAAGTAAACAAACATCAGCCAACAAATATTGATCATGATAATCACCCATTGTATTACATCCTAATTTATTCCATGCAGTCTTAGCGTGTTCATAGTCTTCGTCACTTATACCTTTACCCTTCAGCCGTGAGAAGTAAGCATCCTTTGGTGGTAACTCATCTTCATCAAACCTCTCCCACGAATCCATGTATTCATATGGATAGACTCCCTTTCTAACTAAGTCACTGTCAAAGTACTTACATGTGATTGGGAAAGCAGTTAGTGATGAAGATAAAGACTCAAGTGTTCCCATCAGATGTTGAGCAGAATCGTAGAAGTGTAAACTATTCAGAGTAAAGGCCATGTACTTTTCTGAAGACTGCGCAATGCATCTTGCTTTGTATTCATCAGTTACTGCCTGCATGATCAGATGTGAATCATAACCGCGCAAGTTATGGAAGAAGATTGGAAGCTTCCAAGTCTTAGGATCAAACTTTAATTGTAGATTACATTTGCTGTGTGCTGCTCCTCGGAACTGCCCACTTACATGATCATGATCTCTTACTATTGGATTGTCTGTGTTTGGTGTTAGACTTTGTTCGCATATCCAACACTGTGTGGTAGAGTTAAACTGTTCTTGGTCTTCAGGTTTCATAACAATGTCTGAAAGATTCAGTTGTTTGGAGCAGTCATTTCGCACTTGGTTCATTTGCTGTAAGAAGTTCTTTGCTGCATTAGGTCCTCTGTACAATTGCGGTTTAGAATGTTTACCATCTGAACTAACAACAATAAATGCATATGAACAGACTTGATGATTACTTAGAGTTACTGTTTTAGGTAGGTCTTTTGGTAAAGGTCCTTCATATGGCACAATGATAGATTCAAAGTCAGCATAAACAACATAAGGACTTTTCTGTAGTTTGCATACATTCTTAAAATACACTTTGCTGTCTGGCGGCGGTGTTGTTAACTTCACAACCGCATCATCAACGCTCTTACAATGTTGCTTGTGTATAAGTGCTGCATGAATTGATGGAATACGCAAGAGACATCGCCTACAAAAGTCTTGTTTACTATTGTGATTGCTTGTGCTCGCCATCAGTCTACTCATTGTACGAATCAAAGTGTAATGATATTTTACACCATCAGTCATTAGTAACATGTCAACATGGTTAGTATCACAATCACCAATCGTTGGTGAGTTCTTTGATATTCTGACTGGTTTCAGTTCATCTTCTTCATCCCACGTGTAAACATTTACGGTGATGGGTTTGTTTTGCTGTTCAAATTTGTCAATGCTTGTAATGCTGACAGGAAATTCAATACCAGTAAAGTTTAGTTTATTTCTGTATGCATGATAGTTAGACACTCTTTCTGCATTTTTCTTTACACTGTACAGTCTTGCCAGAACACACCACATAAAACATTTGTCATCATCATTCTTTATGTTCAGCACAGCACGTTTTTTGACAAGAGCAGGAGGTAAAGGTATGTAACTTCTACCTCTGATGGGGGCAAATTTACTTAGCTTCAATTCTATTTTTATAATTTCACCTTCTGACCATCCGGATCCTTTCATCTTTGCATCCTCTGCAGCTTGCTCAAACCGTTTCATCATTTCATCTGCCCAGTTTCCATTCAATTCTGCCATAGAATTAAGTGCTAGTTGTCTGGTTGAAACATGAACTTCTAGCACCTCATCACTGACTGTTTTGTATTTTATTAAACTGACTATCTGCACTTTTACTGGAGGTTCAATCAACAAATTGTTTGGAATTTGTTCAATGGCGTCTTGCACACTGGACTGCACATTTTGAGGATCCGTTACTTGTAATTCAACGGTGTCAAATACTGTCGATAAAGATTCTAATACAGAGTCTTCCATCGCTGTGAGTTTGATTTTATAACTCAAAATAAAAATATAAATTAAAAAAATGAAGTTGCTTAGAATTCTTTCTCAGAGCTTCCATTTTTGTTAACACTATAAAATCTGAAATAAAAAATCATTTAACATTTGTACCACGTGGAACTAATTGTAATTCCTCTTTTACAAAGGCTCTTTGCGGTGCTGGTTCTCTCAAGTAATATATAGGTGGATTTGTCTCTACTACTCTCTTGATTTCATGAATGTCAATACTCCAGATTGGATCCGTTGCACGCTTCCTGCTGTCACCCTCAGCTTCACCGGGTGCATATAAATATCTGACTTTCTGATTGAAAGGTAGTAATGCCACTGGTGTTGTTGACTTTGGAGCAACAGGTATTGTTTTCTGTTTGATTGCATCAACTGGTCTTAACCCTGTAGCTTTAAATACCTCCAGATTCATTGCTCTAAGTACTGATGGTAATCTTTTGACCCATTCAGTGTTACGCAATTTACTTTCTGTGTCCAAAAATTCCTGATGGTACTGATATGAAAACAGTTTTTCTGCCAACTGTTTGTTAAAGCTCTCAACAATAGCCTGTGACCTGTGGTTTCCTGGAATACCTCTCTTCACTGTAACATGATGTTTTAAAAGAAGCTGGTTGACAGCTCCTTTAAACTCCTTACCATCATCGCACTGAATCATTCTGGGATACTTTAGTGGTCCACGTCTGTAAATTTCTTGCAGGGCAACAGCTGTAGCTATAGCACTTTTCTCTGTCAACGGTTCAGCATCTTTGTATCTTGTTGCAACATCAACTACAGTCAGTGCATACTTATATTTCTTCCTTCTGACTGTGTCATGCGGTAAATAGAGCAGGTCTATTTGATGAGTGTCATTCGGTTTAATGTTAACAAAGTGTGGTCGTGTAATTTTTCTTGGTGCAGGTAAATAGATCTGCCAAACTGCCTGCTTTGACAACCATTTCTTTGCTATATCTTGAGAAACACCTGCTGCGTCACTGAGCTTGTCAATAGCAGTTCTTCCTTTCCAGTATCCTTTTGGGGAATAATATATTTTAGATAACAAAGCATCACTCATGGTTTTTTAAATGACAGAATATTAAGATTTGACAGCACGCGCAATAAAGTAAACAACAGCCATACCAATAACAATGAAAACAATCTCGCCCACCTTCTGCTCTTCTGAAGGCTGATAAAAGTCACCCAGTTTTGGAGGAGCACTTGTCTTCATTTTCTTTCCAGTTACAAGATAGTATTCTTGAATGGCTGCATCAACATTGGCAAAGGTTTTGTTTGCATGTCCTTGCTGCCTGAGTTTATCATTCATAAAGTCTAACTGCGCAATTCGTTTCTTCTCGTATTCATCCTGTGCTTTCGCCAGTTGTTCCATGGCTTTGTTGTGCCTTTCCCTCTCTTCACCATTTTGCAGTTTAGAAAACAAATAGTTGCTGCCAGAAAATGCAAGCGCATTTACAATCGCACCTCCCACCATCATAACCAAGCTAGCCATTTTATTGTCTTACATGTTTATATTTTCTGGAATAATTCCTTGCTTCACCAAAAAGTCTTTTGTTGCAAAGGAAGCTGTCACAACACCAATTAGTTTAGCACCGTCTTCGAAGTCTAACTTTCCCAAGTCGGCTGGTTTCATTCTGAGGAGACTTTTACCCAGCATTGTGTAACCTACACTCAAGCCTCCAATCACTGCAGCGTGATAAACTAGATTAACTATTGTCTTTTCAGAACTCATTTTTATGTTATCAAAATTAAAATATTAAAATTATTCCATATGAAATGAATCCACTGCAGGTACTACTGTGGGCTTTTTTATTGTTTGTACTGCTTTGTTTGTTGGTTTTGGTGTTTCTGATTTTGGTGTTTCTGACACTTTATATTTGCCTTGCCAAAGTTTGTAAAGCAAGTATCCACCTCCTCCAACAACAGCTGCTACAGCTACTTTTCTGTATGATAGAAATGAAGATTTTAATTCTTGATCAGTTTGTGTGACCTTAGTCACTTCAGGAATGTTTGGTGTCTGCTCAACTTCAGACATAATGTTCTGCTTTGCCTTTTGATTTAACTTTTTTTGTCTGTTCCATTCGGCTAGTTTTTTTCCTGCTTCTACTCTACCAGGTTTCTTTGTCACTGTGTTCACTTCTGGTATTTTCGTCTGCTCCACTGTCTGCTTCAACTGATCTGTCATCTTTTTTATTCTGAAAATTAATGTGTTTGAAAGTAATTAATCCAGCAACAAATGGTACTAATAAAGCACCAAATCGATAATACAGGCCACAGGCAAGAGATTCGAGGGACTTGGAAACAACAGGGTCATGAGTTAGATCATGTGTTAAGTCTTCCTCCGAGTCGAGAGGTGTAAAATGTCCAAAAATCTTTGTGTACAAACCTATAACAGTCTGTCCAATACTTCTAACCATCTTAGAACCAAGCACTGATTCATACCGTCCATGATACTTTTCTATATCTTCTGAGGAAAGATGTTGTACTTCTTCCACAGTTAACTGCTGCCCAAGGTAGTGTTTTGTTTTTCCACAAACAGCAAGTGAATACAATCTTTCTTTTTTATCAGGTATAGTCCTACTGTCACAGATTTCAATATCTGTAGCAGTCTGCATCAGCAATTCATCACAGTTCATTTTATTTTGATGCAGAATAAAATTAAAATCTAGTAATTAAACTTGAGTAAGAACTTAGGTAGGAACTTAACAAGAACTTAGGTAGGAACTTGAGTAAGAACTTAGGTAGGAACTTGGGTAAGAACTTAGGTAGGAACTTAACAAGAACTTAACAAGAACTTAGTAAAAACTTGACAAGAACTTGAGTAAGAACTTGACAAGAACTTGAGTAAGAACTTGGTAAGAACTTAGCAAGGATTTCTACAAACATACATACTGAACTGGTTGATCAGTTTTTAAAACCAGTTTCGAGTGCTTAGAAGATTTCAGATTATTCTTTATTCTTTCTCTCTCCTGTTTGTTTTCAATGACATCATTTTCTCGAAGACACTCTTCAAAACTGTCACGGTCCTTTGAATAGAACAATGTTATTGTTTTGAGTTGCTCTCTAAAGTCTTTCAGAACTGCATTGTATTTTTGTGTTAATATCCAAACTGATATTAATGCATGTCGTCCACTGAATGCAAGCTTTGCTAGTGCACTTTTCTTTCTAACAATGTCACGTTCTGCTGCACAGTCATCAATAATAAACAGTGTTGGTGTGTTCTGAAAAAGATCGAAATAATGCTCTAAGCAAACATTTAGACGATCAGAAGGATTTACAATAAATATATTTTGATCAGACCATATGAATTTTCTCTCCTTGTATGTTCTGTTATGCTTTATGGTTGGACAGAATATGACTATGTGTTCAAAGTGATTTATGTAAACAGTCTGTAATAAATCCAAAACATATCTTGTTTTGCCGCAACCTGTTGCCCCACAAATCAAAGAACAGTGTGGATCTTTTGGAAGAAAATCTAGATACTTCATTTTAACACGTTCAATAAACAATATCCTGTAATCTGCTTTCAGAGATGTTTAACTGCGCATCTGACACAACAAACACGTAGATCTTAACTGATTTACTACTACTCCCTACTTCCTTTTCAATTTGTATTGTGATTCCTTCTGATCCGTTTTCAATTCGCCTTCCACTTCCATGCAGTTTGTTGTCGTCAGTTGTTCTGAGATCCAGCCATAACGCATATTTATTTGTCAAGAAATCTTCTACGCCAACACCGTGTAAATGCAGATCTTTAGCCACAAGATCAGATGTTGGGTCTTTCAATCTTCCTCCAGTAAAGTACTTTCTTGCTTCATCATAGTGTTGGTATGGCAGCATGCCAGATGCAAATATTTGGTTTGGCTGCCCTTCAATTGTGCAATATACTCTATTGATTAGTGGATTGTAAAACTTTTCTATTTGCCTTTCATATGAATCTTTTGGTTCCTCAAACAACATAAGTATTCCCTTCATTGACCTAGCTGGTGTATTCAAGTTAATGTTCCAGATTGGATCAGCCTGGCTTTTTGAAAGTGTACTGTGATTCAACACTCTTTCATAATAGATAGGCAGCTTAGAACTGTACTGATTTTCTATAAGTCTAGCCAGTTCAGGATGGTTTACAACATCAAACTCTAAAGAAATTCCAGACACCTTATACTTTGCTTCCGGGTCTTCTGAAAGCATAACACGATCATAACTATTGAAAGTCAGGTCGTATGACAGCCTGTCACGCAATGCTCCTTGATAGAAGGGAGGATGTGAATTTATGAGTTCAAAGTCAAGTGGAATACAAAATTTGTTTCCAAAAGCAACATTGACAGCGTTATCTTTTTTGTTATTGTCAGCTTTATCTCCTGCTCCTATTCTAACTTTTATCCCATTGTCTGACTGAATCCCTTGAAACACTCTGTTTTTCTTTTCATTGTCAGTCAACCAATTATCTGCATAAACTAAAAATACATCTGCATTATTCAATGACATCACTTCCCGCCCTTCCAGTTTGACAGTAATCTTCCTCACAATTGCTCTTCCTACATTATAAGCCAAAGTCCTATTTGCATCTGAGCCAGATTCTAATTCTAATTTGAATGATAGTCTTACAGTGCCTGGTACAATAACATCGTTCTTACCCAGATTAGGAAACCTAACAGTAAGTATTTCATTCTGATCAATAGTAGAAGGATTATTTGTGACTATAACTGTTTGCCTTATTCCTTTTACCCCGAGAGGTTCTTTCAGCCTTCTGTAAGGATCAAGAACAGAACCGAACGATTGTGCCATCTTTTTTTATTTTCAAAATAAAAAATAAGTTACAAATGGCAGAAGGTGGATTTGAAGATTTATTTGAGCCAGCGGACGACATGAGCGAAGCAATCCCTTTGGTTCCCTACCATCATTCACTGCATTATGAGGTGGCACGACATGAACTTCTGGAAGGTAAAGTTAGAGATTTCTACAAAAGTTTAGGAGAAGAACCTGATGTTTTAGATCCAAACCAGTTCAAAATGGAAGCAAATCATTTATATACAACTAGCGATAAAGGAGAAAAAGTCCAACTTACATATAAATCTAATCCTGCTAAGTTTCTATCAAAAGTTTCACTAAAACAAAAACTTACTGCTAATCGACTTAGGCAATTAGATATTGTGCCTAGCACACGGTCATCATCTTCCCATGTTGTTTCCTTACTTCAACAAGCAGAACTAGGACTACCAACTGCTACTCAAATAGAATCTGTTCCATTGCAAGATCTTAATAAACTTGCAGATGAGGCTGATCAACTTATACAAGAGATAGAGACTTCTTTTTCTGAGGAAACTTCACTGAAGACTCCACATGAACTATTACCTATGAGAGAAATAGAAGCCCTTAATCAATCACTACAAACCATCAGAGGTGAAATAGCAAATAATCTGTCAAAACTAGGTCAGCTGGATGAAGATATAAACAAAGAGAAACAAAAACTTGCTGATGCTGATGATTTGAACCTAGAACAAGAAGTAAAAAACAGAATTTCTAAGCGTTTAAAAGATTTGCAGGAGGAGAAAGCCATAAGGTTAGAAGTTCTAAGTAACAATAGAGAACAACTGAGAACACAGGTCAGCAGAATAAAAAATACAATTCAAAGAATCCTTTACGAAGACACAACTCTTGCTGAAAGAATTAGAACGCTTTTCAGAGAGCAGGGAATCACAATAGCTAGTATACTAACTGCGTTAGGATTTGCAATAAGCACATTAGTGTTAACACTCACAGGTGGCACTGTCACACCTCCACCTCCACCTTCACCTTCATCTCCATCTGATCCGGGATGGGTAAAGAAACAACTCAAACACATTGCAGAACTATTAAAGAAACTAGCAGCAAAAGCTTTGGGTGCACTTCCAGGAATCATTGGTTCAATTGTTAGCTGGCTGTTATCTTTTGCAGGTAAAGTTGTTGGTTTCATGGCTGAACATCTCTGGACTCTAATAGTTTTAATTGCAGGTGTTCTGCTAACGAGAATAAAGCAAAAGTAAGCCTACACCCACTCCACCAATTACTAGAGCAGTCTTCTGCGATTCATGATCATCACTAATACTAACAGCTTGATCATCCCTAGTGACAGAATGATCTTCACCTGCAGCGTGATCTTCACTTGTCACGCTTTGTTTCTGTTCATTGTGATATGGCTGTAACATCGTTCTGATTTCTGAATTCAGTTCTTCACCCTTTCCAAGCGGCTGGGTGTCACTAGCAATAATGATTTCATTGTTATAATTTGTTATTGTTCCAATCTGCAGCTGGAGATCAGAAGGTAACATGTAAAGGCCGTTACCAACAGCAAAGTCAACTTTTGATCTTGCATAACGGAGAGAGTCTTGATACCTTTTGATGCTGGAAGGCAGATCAACTGCAGAGTTTATGACATCTTCTAAATTTGATAACAACTGTTTCTGTGCACCAAACCCTGTGCTTGTTCTCATTATGTTTGATCGTGTCTGTGCCTGCGAGCCTAGCAAGCACCACGCATATGTTCGGATAGATTCATTGATCCTTTCAACACCTGATCCAGTGAAACCTTTGCCGGTGTCTAATATAAAAGTAGTCCATGCATTGTGGTGCTGTTGTTCTATTGATCCTAACTGTACCTGCACATTTGAAGAAAAAGATGTATGACCTGGCCAGTAATCAAAATTATACCTCCTGTGGACACCCCATAAATATAGTGTTCCCATGCCATGGTTTTTGTCTTGCTTTTGCCTAAAGTCGGTCTTAAAATCTATATTGAATTCATTGCAGAGACGCTCATACACTTTCATGTTTATCCTATTGTTGAATGGGTTCCAGCTCTTTTCATGCGGCATTGGTGCCTGAAGTTCAGACAAGATTCTCCTGCACTGATAGTAAACGTGAAATGTGTACACACACTTTGTCAGTAAGTTTGAATTATTCATGTGGTCTGCATAGGACACTCCACATCCTGTGGTTGCACAGAATATTGCAAAGTTTAACTGATTCTGATAGAACTGAATTGGGTGAGAGTTCCACATCTTTGGAACACTGTCATTTTTGATTGGGGGATTTAGGTAAGAATGGAATGGGTCAGGCACTTTAACGCGAATGGATTCTGTTTCTGTTACAGCAAAGTCCAACTCATGGAAAGAAATAGTCTTTGGATTGTAATATGGTCCAGTTTTGTATTTAACGTCTTTGTTGAATTTATACTGAATCATTTTTGTTGTTGAATAAAAAATGTTTATCACACTAACAAATGTGAAGACTAGTGTGCCAGTTAAACTTGCAAACCCTATCAACAATCAAAATGGAGGAATGAAAGTTGCACTGCATGAAATTATGTACAAGGTTACTTGGTATAATATCAGTAAAAAAAAGGCTAACAACTGGGTTAGAATTAATGGTAAAACACATTCTGTAGAAGATGGTTACTATGACTTCTGCACTTTAGAGAAAGAATTGTTTGCTCCAGTAGGTATTACAGCGAGTTTAAATCATGCAAGTCTCATTGCTACTCTTACTATGCCCAAAACTAGAGAAGTAAACAGATCATTTGAGTTTCCAACCAAACTCCTTGATATGCTTGGAATTACAAATATATACAAGGGAACACGTCCCATTGACATGGATGTTAACAGTGTACTGTTTGTTCACATGAGAGAGCTTAACACATCCTATAATCTGTTTAATGATCAGCGTTCTGATCTGCTTAGGATTCTTCCACCGAGTGATGCCTCTTTTTGTAAAATGCACGTGCCAACATTTAAGACACTTCAGTTCAAGGACTTGGAGGAAGGGTGTCATGAATTCCTACACATTGATCTGAAAAATCAAAGTGGACAACCAGTTGATTGTTTGTTTAACATTACATTGGAAATAGTTCCATAAAATATTGAGTATTAAAATGTCGAGTGGACCTACAATAGCTTATCCTGTTGCATGTTCAACTATAGAGTTGAAAGATTTAGCAGACGCTATCGACTTTGAGAGCAATGCTGAAGTTGGTGCAGTGTATGCATTTGAGTTTACAGACACTGGTCATTACAAGAGAAAGGAAATCGACGATGAAAAGAAACCAAGATTTCTCAAACTAGGTCAAATCCGTGATGTTAATGTACCTGATCCAATTGTCGATGACATATACTACATGTGGAAACATCAGAATAAAAAATGGGTACTTAGTCCTGTTATCAAAAAGATTGACTGGGAAATGAAGTTTGAATTTGTGAGTCCATACACTCTTGTTGGAAAAGACGACACATTCCGTAAGTCAATCAATGCTAAACCACTAATTGTTAGCCTTGTTCCTGCGTTTAACAGCAGGGGAGAAGTTGCAGTTAAACCTTTCCATAAGAACAACTATCTCATTCACAGAAAACAAAGTGTTGAAAAGGACGCTGACACCATTGTCGATTTTATACCCAAGCTTCCAATAGGGCAGAATGCAACTATGATATTTGATATAGTTGTCAGGAAAAGGGAAGAAACCACAAACACTGTTCTAATGAGAGGAATAAATCTCAACTGGAGACCATTAAATGTTGAAGAAGTCAGAGTATTTATTGCTGTTCAAAAGGATTCTAACACAATAAAAAAACAGACGTCAAACCAAAATGTTGTTGTTAACGCAGATATAAATAATTTAACAGAAATAAGAAGTATTAATCTTACTTATCTTGATTTGATTGCTTTCTACTATACAGATAAGGTGTTAAGCAATGAACAGCTTCAAAGCTTAGCAGAAACACTGGCCAGTGAGAATTAAGATAAATATTTTATATTTTGCATTAAAAAGATGACTAGCAGTGTGAAGCTTTATCCTAATATTGATGAAAGTGCAGCAGAAAGTCAACAATTCAGACTGGCACACATTAGTAATATACAAAAACAACTAGAAGATGAATTAGAAAAATATTCTCGCGCTAGACGTAAGTACTCAACAACTTACAACAGCCTTTCTAATGCCAGCACTGGTTCTACTATCCTTGCATCAGCTGCAGGTGTAACGGGAACAATTCTGTTAGCTACCGGAGTAGGGACTCCAGTTTCTCTAATCCTAGGTGGTGTCGCAGCAGCAGTTGGTGGTTTATCATTTATAGCATCAGCTATAATGAAAAAAATTGTGAAAAAGCTTGAAAAACACGAATCCATTTCCACTCTTGCATCATCAAAATTGTCTAGCCTAAAACTGTCTATCAGTAAAGCACTTGAAGATTCAAAAGTTTCTGACGAAGAATTCAAACAGATACAAACAGACTTTGATGACTACAAAAGTAAGAAAGCAAGTATTCAAACAAAAACACGAGCTGAATATAACAAGCCACTCGATATAGAAGATCTGAAAAAGCAGTTTTTAAAAAAGGGGATTCAAATAGGACGGGAAGAAAAAGTAAAAATAGAATCACTTGTAAAGAGTTAACTATTCGTTTAGACAGTCACATTGCATGTATCAGATATAATTCTAACAGTGAAAGAACATATGAAGTAAAGTTTGTAAATGAGAGAGCGTATTGAGCTTAAGAATGTTGTATAAGAGAAAGGGGGAATGTACGTTCTGGGTTACTGATTCCGACAGACCCGGCATTGGTTCAAAACAACCTTACTTTACTGTATTTTTTTTGTATGGATTTATGCAGTATTTTTCTGATTTTGTCGCATGTTTCATTTTAGTAAAAGTTTAGTCCAGAAGCCTATTTTGCGTTAATATTTAGGGTCTGTCGGAATCGGTGAGCCAGAACGTACATTCCCCCTTTCTCTCAACCAGAAAGTAAAATTCCTGGTCTCTCCAATTGGGGCATTTGTTGCCCTGCACTAGTATGTTTGCTGTTGTGTAAAACAACGTCACTGTAACTAGCTTTTGCGAACCGAAGTTGATTTGTACTTTGGTACTGAAAAGTTCACTTGGCAGCTTGCCACTTTTTACAAACACATCAGAACTGTCATGTACATCAAGTCGTCGGATGGGATTTGAGGCCTGATCAAGCCAGTCGACATGAAAATCCGATATCTGCCCAACACCACAGACATAACGTTTGAATAAGAGATGCCTGGCAATTGGTAAGAGGTTAAAAGGGATGTAAAATGTTAGTTGATTGGGGTCCTTCTTAATGTCCAAGGTCGGGACCCAGTCCTTAGAGGAGCAAGAATGTTGCAAAGTCATAGTGAATATGACGCAACAAAATCATAAAAACAGTGTGCTCATGACCAGGGAATAGCATATTATTCACATAGTAAAGAACCAAGTCAACGTTCACAGTTTTCTTGTTGCCAAAGTATACAACACTAGAGTCCGGTGTCACGTAGTGGTGGCAAGTGTTTGACGACTGTTGTCCTTGGTGGCAATGTTGCGTTATTTTCGGCGCGATGTATCATTGCGTGTTTGTTGATGGGTGCATTCCGTGCGATTTCCCTGTGCCAGTTGCTATAACACTGTCAGCGAATTATGCACGCTTAGATGGCGTATCTCGTGCGCTAGCTGCGGACCTGGCGTTGCAGCATTTTTAGGCAGGCCTTGGGTTCTGTTTCGTGCGTATGAGTACGACAGAACTGCGAGAGTTCACGGTTTGGATGGCAGAGAAGCTGGACAGAGTCTGGACTGTGTGGCGGTGTTGGGATTTTGTTGGCAACTACCAAGAGCCGCTGGGGTAATTGTGTGTTGGAATGTGTCTTGTTTCGTTTGTTTATTGGTTGTAATTATTGTCGTCTTCTGTGGTGTCGTTGTCTCAGTTGTCGTGTGAAATTTTGTGTGAACTAACACTAGTTGACAGATGTCAGTGGACAGAACGATTAGTGGTCAAGGTGACGTTTAAACCAAGTTCAAAACAACTCCAGCTTTTGCTTTGTTTGACTACTGTTATTTTATCAAGGGACGTTAACGTGTATTACAATCAAGAATGCCAAGCCTGGGTTGCTTTCCGTTCTTTGGAAATTGATTATAGCATTCATGGCTATTGTAAAGATTTATGTTGTTGTAAATATTGTTGCCGGGTGATTGACAGCTCGCAAGACAATATTTCCTGGGGGTAATATTATTGTACACACCTAGGGCTGGGGGCAGTGGGGGAAAGGATATGTTTCGCCGACTCTGGGACTCAGTGGTTATCGAATGTGTTGCAGCTTCTTTTCTTCTTGATGTTCTTCATCAACCCACCTGTTGCCTCGTCCTTGTCACCGGTGTTGTCACCGTGGCAGTATCCTGCAGCGCTACTGTGTCCCACTCTCAGCTTGGGATGTCCGCCGCCTTCGGAGCTTGATTTGTGCACCGTCGAGGCCGGGTGGGTTCGCCTCCACCGTGCTTCGTCTCCACCGCCGTCCGTCCTCGTTGTCGCCGGCGCTGATGGGGTGACGTAGGGGGCTATAACTACGCTCTCGCATGAACTGACGTCGAGACCCTGGTGCATCACCTTCAGGAAGCCCGCGCTGCATGAGCCGAGCTTCAAGTTACCCCGTCGACACTTACGGGGAGGACCAGCTTACCTGCTAATTGCAAGCAGTCTATCGTCGACGTGACGTCACCGTCAAGGAACACTTATCTTCGCCGACAAAGAGCTAAGTCTTCCATCTTTTCCCCTCTCTTGTTCCCGGCCCGACGGTGTCAGTCATTTTTTTTGTTGTTTACCCCACAGAGAGGAAAAACTTGTAAATATTGAGACAACGCAGGCTCGTCTCAATAACTCTTGATCTTCGGGAGGAGTCCCAAGATATGCATCAGGGAGTAGTCCCTAGACTTTCTTTGAATATTTGTTTCATGCGGTTTCCCTATTAAATGTACAGGATCAGTCCTTATTCTCTTAAATCTTCAATTGATTTTTCCTGTTTCTTGTGAATTTCATGAACGATTACTGTGGCGAAGACCCTTGAATTATTATTGATCGCAACCTATCGCAGGTTTTTTTTCCCCGTGTGTTTGATTGCTAAGGCTGCAGCCGGACGTCTGCCTTGCCTTGTTTATGCTTGTATATCGTGATCTAGCACAGGGGTGCTGAGTAACTATTCCCATTAACCCTTACTAACCGCTTAATAGTTGTGTGCGTGTGCATGTGTTATAAGTGTGCTTGAAGTTGGAAACAGAGTGAATACAAATGTGAATAATAACTTGGAAAAGGATGCAAAACGGGCTTGGTTATTTCTTTTATTAACACCAACAACACAAGTAACTTACATTTCACGCCTTGACGTGACATATTTGGTGGAGATGCAGGGTACAAAACACGGTTGACATATAAAGCTAACTTATACTTGATTTTTTTTTTTTTTTTATAAGTTCATAAGTTGTTAACCCTCTGTTTTACTTGTTCCCGTTCCTATTTGTTCACTTGTGTGGTATATAGCCTTGTCCCTTGTTGTGGGTTTTTCCGAGCTATTTCATCTTTGCGATTTGATTCACACTCGTTCTTCGTTTCGGGTTTCGGTCTTGTTTTCATGATGTCATGCACAGACGATGTCTAAGGACTCGTCTCCAAGGAAATTACGTTCTTTACCACGTGTTGATTATTCCGAACAAACAGTCACTGACGACGATAATTCTTCTTCCTCTGACGTAGTTGATACTTCGGAGTATTCGCTTTCTGATACCTCTTTTGTTGCCGCTCCTGCTCCTCCGCTGGCTGCTACTCCCTCAGGTAATCCTCCTACCACCATGGACTACCTTCAGTTAGGTAAGGAGGCCGGTCTTACCGGGCGTGATTTGTTGGATTTTGTGGTTGAGGCCGAAGAGAGGAAACGTAACTTTGAACTAGAAGCTGAGGAGAGGAAACGCCGACTCGCCATGGAAGAAGAAAGCCACTCATACGCTTTAGCCAACCCGGAACAAACGCATGCTCACCAGGTTGCTTTGGCGGCCGCCTCAGTCACGTCCAAGCAATCAGACATTGGCATTATTGCCGACAAAATTCGGTTGCCTTATTTGGACGATGGGGATGATGTAGATACGTACCTGGCCAAGTTTGAGCGTATTGCTACGCAGATGAAGTGGGAGGTCCCGACTTGGGCCCTCAGGTTGAGTGGTCACCTCAAGGGCAAAGCTGCCGAGGTTTATACGAAGCTGTCAGTTGAAATAGCTGATGACTATGACGTTTTAAAGGATGCTCTTTTGAAAGCTTTCCATTGCACGGCAAAGACGTACAGAGAGAAGTTCCGCGCTGCCAAGCGTGTTGGTTCCGAGACATACGAGCAGGTGTTGGAGCGCAGCAAGATGTATTTGGACCGTTGGCTTCATCTTGCCAAAGGCAATCGTGATTTTGACAGCCTCTATGACCTCATTCGTCTTGAGCAGTTTATCGACGGTCTGCCCGCTGATGTCAAAGCATTTGTGAAGGAGCGGTCACCCGTATCGGCTGACGCTGCTGCTGCCGCTGCCCAAGCTTATTTAGAAGCCCACGAGCCGGATTGCAAAAACCCGTTCTCTCGTCGTCAGGCCGAGTCTGTCTGTGCCGTAAGTACTTCCGGTGCCAAGAAGAAGCAGAGACAGCGTCGCCAGGCTGCCAAGTCTGAGGAGAGGGAGAGTCAGGTCAGTTCTCCTGCCTCTCAGGATAATTCTGAATCGGTGGCCACCATTAATGCGCCGCCCGGGGAAAAGAAACATTGTAATTATTGTAATCGGGATGGCCACGAGGCTGATTATTGCTTCAAGCGTGCTCGTGACGTCATAGCTCGCGAAAAGTCGTCGGTTACCGGTTCCGGGCAGTCGTCCGCGATTTTTGGATGTGTTCATGTGATCTCCGCTGAGGGGTCTGTGCCAAAGTTGCGTTCTCGGTTGTGTCCAGATTGTCAGGCTGCTACCGCAGGCGATAACTACATGGTCAAGGTAAAAATTTGTGGCATTGAGACCGAGGCTCTCAGAGACACGGGTTCCAACATATCGCTGGCTCGGCGTGATATCGTCCCTAAATCATGTTTCACAGGCAAGACCCGCGATCTTACCGGGGCGTTCGGCCCGGATAGTCGCGTCGCTCAGATTGCCCACGTGGATGTAGAGACACCTTATTACTCCGGAGTTATCGAGATCAATGTCGTAAATGATCTCAACACTTCTGTCCTCATCGGGAATCACTTCACTCTTCCCTCCGGTGTGGTTGTCGAAGTCCCGACTTACGGCCCGCGCGATTCGTGTGCCGCTGTGACTCGTGCTCAGGCTAAGAAGGACGCCCGCGGCGATCTTCCCCTCGATCCTAAATCACAAGGTCTTCAGAAGACTAGGCAAGAACTGATTGATGCCCAGGAATCTGACCCTTCTCTCAAACGGATGCGTGATTTGGCTCGCGACCAGCACCCGTGGTCCTCCCAAGGTCAAGGCCGTGTGCGGTTCATGTATCGCGCCAACGTTTTGTACCGCGAGTATTGTGGTTCTGATGGAGTGTTCCACCGCCAAGTTTGCGTTCCTCACCCGTTCCGCAGCGAGGTCTTAACTCTAGGCCATTCTTCACCGATGGCCGGCCACCTAGCTGCTAGACGCACGTTGAGCCGGATCTGGTCGGATTTTTATTGGCCGGGCATGTGTGCCGACGTTCGCCGGTTTGTCGCGTCTTGCGAGTCGTGTCAGCGCACGGTTCCCCGCGGCAGTTTGCGCAGGGTTGCTCTCGAGAAAATGCCGCTGGTGGATGTTCCTTTCAAACAGGTAGTGATTGACCTCATCGGGCCCATCCATCCTCCGTCCGGCATGTCCCTAGTGCTTCAGTTACCTCTTTATAGACTTTTCCATGTCATACACTCTGGCATAGCCATCTTCGGTGTCACCTGTCACCCGCGGTTTCCTCTGGGATGGGGGTTTGTCACGTAGTGGTGGCAAGTGTTTGACGACTGTTGTCCTTGGTGGCAATGTTGCGTTATTTTCGGCGCGATGTATCATTGCGTGTTTGTTGATGGGTGCATTCCGTGCGATTTCCCTGTGCCAGTTGCTATAACACTGTCAGCGAATTATGCACGCTTAGATGGCGTATCTCGTGCGCTAGCTGCGGACCTGGCGTTGCAGCATTTTTAGGCAGGCCTTGGGTTCTGTTTCGTGCGTATGAGTACGACAGAACTGCGAGAGTTCACGGTTTGGATGGCAGAGAAGCTGGACAGAGTCTGGACTGTGTGGCGGTGTTGGGATTTTGTTGGCAACTACCAAGAGCCGCTGGGGTAATTGTGTGTTGGAATGTGTCTTGTTTCGTTTGTTTATTGGTTGTAATTATTGTCGTCTACTGTGGTGTCGTTGTCTCAGTTGTCGTGTGAAATTTTGTGTGAACTAACACTAGTTGACAGTTGTCAGTGGACAGAACGATTAGTGGTCAAGGTGACGTTTAAACCAAGTTCAAAACAACTCCAGCTTTTGCTTTGTTTGACGACTGTTATTTTATCAAGGGACGTTAACGTGTATTACAATCAAGAATGCCAAGCCTGGGTTGCTTTCCGTTCTTTGGAAATTGATTATAGCATTCATGGCTATTGTAAAGATTTATGTTGTTGTAAATATTGTTGCCGGGTGATTGACAGCTCGCAAGACAATATTTCCTGGGGGTAATATTATTGTACACACCTAGGGCTGGGGGCAGTGGGGGAAAGGATATGTTTCGCCGACTCTGGGACTCAGTGGTTATCGAATGTGTTGCAGCTTCTTTTCTTCTTGATGTTCTTCATCAACCCACCTGTTGCCTCGTCCTTGTCACCGGTGTTGTCACCGTGGCAGTATCCTGCAGCGCTACTGTGTCCCACTCTCAGCTTGGGATGTCCGCCGCCTTCGGAGCTTGATTTGTGCACCGTCGAGGCCGGGTGGGTTCGCCTCCACCGTGCTTCGTCTCCACCGCCGTCCGTCCTCGTTGTCGCCGGCGCTGATGGGGTGACGTAGGGGGCTATAACTACGCTCTCGCATGAACTGACGTCGAGACCCTGGTGCATCACCTTCAGGAAGCCCGCGCTGCATGAGCCGAGCTTCAAGTTACCCCGTCGACACTTACGGGGAGGACCAGCTTACCTGCTAATTGCAAGCAGTCTATCGTCGACGTGACGTCACCGTCAAGGAACACTTATCTTCGCCGACAAAGAGCTAAGTCTTCCATCTTTTCCCCTCTCTTGTTCCCGGCCCGACGGTGTCAGTCATTTTTTTTGTTGTTTACCCCACAGAGAGGAAAAACTTGTAAATATTGAGACAACGCAGGCTCGTCTCAATAACTCTTGATCTTCGGGAGGAGTCCCAAGATATGCATCAGGGAGTAGTCCCTAGACTTTCTTTGAATATTTGTTTCATGCGGTTTCCCTATTAAATGTACAGGATCAGTCCTTATTCTCTTAAATCTTCAATTGATTTTTCCTGTTTCTTGTGAATTTCATGAACGATTACTGTGGCGAAGACCCTTGAATTATTATTGATCGCAACCTATC
The DNA here is from genome assembly GCF_037325665.1 of Littorina saxatilis. Classification (NCBI taxonomy): domain Eukaryota; kingdom Metazoa; phylum Mollusca; class Gastropoda; order Littorinimorpha; family Littorinidae; genus Littorina; species Littorina saxatilis. The sequence continues at coordinate 35,464 of NW_027127304.1, forward strand.
GCAGGTTTTTTTTCCCCGTGTGTTTGATTGCTAAGGCTGCAGCCGGACGTCTGCCTTGCCTTGTTTATGCTTGTATATCGTGATCTAGCACAGGGGTGCTGAGTAACTATTCCCATTAACCCTTACTAACCGCTTAATAGTTGTGTGCGTGTGCATGTGTTATAAGTGTGCTTGAAGTTGGAAACAGAGTGAATACAAATGTGAATAATAACTTGGAAAAGGATGCAAAACGGGCTTGGTTATTTCTTTTATTAACACCAACAACACAAGTAACTTACATTTCACGCCTTGACGTGACATCCGGGTTGTGCAGACGGAGAACCGGAAGACATCACTTGAAAGTATCACTATAATCAGTATAATGATTCAACACATGTAGGAAGACTCCACAGCACACAAGAGTGGCTTTAAGCTCAGCTAATCAACATACTCATTGAGCTAATCACAAACAGGGCTGGCGCCATGAAGGGATGTGTAGACGCCTCAAGGAGACGGTGACGCTAATCCCCGTAGCATGATGTCACAGGCAGCTGGCTCACATGACTGCAGTATCAAAATCAAATGCAGCAAACAAAGGAAAATATGACACAAAATGTCCTTACGTTCAAACCGAAAAGAGTCCTCAAATCACATTTTAACACAAGAGAGAATGCATCATGGGCCACAAGAAGATATAAGAATCGTCATCCTGGAACCACTTTACAACTGTCCATCCTAAGTTTTAGCCGGAGCAAAATAACACGTCTTGCTCCGTCCGAAGACACAAGAAGAGAAAGAAAATGAGAGACAGAGACAGAGAGAGATAGAAAGAGAGACAGAGAGAGTCAGTGAGATTCGCTCGCCAGAGGCTCGTGAGTCCCTTGATATTTATCCGCTGGGTCTTGACTGAAATACAAGCCATATAAAAACCCATCCGTGTTGTAACCTCTACAGAGAGAAAGTTAGAGATAATCAGAGAGAGAAAGTAAGAGAGATAGAAAGAGAGACAGAGAGAGTCAGTGAGATATATGTAGATAATTAACCGCTTCGCCGGGTACCGGCTTCCAAAACCAAAAACAAAACAAAAAAATCGGTTCAGCGCGCACAGCGCTGCGCGCTGAGAGCACGTGTTGAAATATCTCATCGATGAGGTTGTGTCCGGGGTGTAGCTGAATACGGTGTCCAAATTTGAAAAAGATTCACCGAGAACTTTGGCCGTGCATCGCGAACAGACAGACAGACAGACAGACAGACAGACAGACAGACACTAGTCGTATATATATATATAGATACAGAGGGAGAGAGAGACAGGGAGAGAAAGTGAAAGAGAGAACTTGATCTGCAGGTAGGTCGTGTAGATAAAAACTGCACAGACAGTATCCATTCTCCTTGGTGACACATCTAGCCGGTGTGTGTGTGTGTTTGTGTTTGTGTGTGTGTGTGTGTGTTTGTGTGTGTGTGTGTGTTTGTGTGTGTTTGTGTGTGTGTGTGTGTGTTTGTGTGTGTGTGTGTGTGTGTTTGTGTTTGTGTGTGTGTGTGTGTTTGTGTGTGTGTGTGTGTTTGTGTGTGTTTGTGTGTGTGTGTGTTTGTGTGTTTGTGTGTGTGTGTTTGTGTGTGTTTGTGTGTGTGTGTGTGTGTGTGTTTGTGTGTGCGTGTGTGTGTGTGTGTGTGTGTGTGTGTGTGTGTGTGTGTGTGTGTGTGTGTGTGTGTGTGTGTTTCAAAGTGAATTATTGATTTTGACGGGACTGATTGAATGGGGTGGCGATCAATAGATTCATTTCGTTAAGTACAGTTGGGGGGGGGGGGGGGGGGGGCACGGCCAGGTGAAAATCTCAAAGCGTCGGGTAGATAGTGATTTTTGTGTAGCCTTGCAAGTTCTTGTAGCATTGCAAGCATGTCACTGAACGACTTTATCATAGCCCTGGTGATCAGAGGTGTAGTTCTTGTAGCATTGCAAGCATGTCACTGAACGACTGTGTCAACGCTTTGTTCACATTAGCCGTCCGTCAAACGTGACTGTTTGAAAAAGACACCCCGTGCAGTCTTTCCCCTTGGTGAACTGGACTTCTCCCCTGGAGCAATTTTTTGATTGGTGCTTTTGTGAACAAGAAACAATTAACAAGTGGCTCTATCCCATCTCCCCCCTTTCCCCGTCGCGATATAACCTTCGTGGTTGAAAATGACGTTAAACACCAAA
>NW_027127305.1:0-1000 GCF_037325665.1 Littorina saxatilis
GTGCTGTTGGTGCCTACTTGCCGAGTGGCTATCTGGGGTCATATTCTAAATGAAATATAGAAAGTTATATATCAAATGAAAGGAAAATGAATAAGCTTTTCATATTTGCAAAGAGAATTGTGCTATCTTTAAAGGTAAATTTTTTTTATGGGGGTGACAACATGATTTTTGTTGAAATTTGTACGCCCATTTTTTGGAACACGTGACAAACACAAAGAAGAAATTTTGTTTGTGTTCAGTTTATTTTAGATATGCTGCTAACTAGTCTGTTTGGGCATTCATTTTACATAACATAGCAAAGTTTTATAGAGTTTTGCTGATAAACAAAAAAGTTATTGTCACCTGAATACCCCCACCCAAATTTCTTCTTCTTCTTCTTCTTCTTCTTCTTGCGTTCGCCGTCACACCATCAGTTTAGTCTGCGAGACGAATGACGTCGTGGCTTCCAGGTCTTGTCTGCTCCCATAGAGTTTGGTGCGGAGAGGGACTGATGCTGGCCACACTTTGTCTCTGATCGGTTTGAGTTGGGGGCATGTCATTAAGACATGTTCTGGAGTCTGGTCTTCCAGACCACAGGGACAGGTTGGTGATGGGGTCAGCTTCAGCTTCCTGAACATGTGGGCGTTGAGGCGACAGTGACCAGTTCGTAGTCGCATGATCACTACTTGCTGCCATCGTTCTAGGAGATGATATGCGTCTCTCGTGGATTGTGGTCGCATTGCTGCCTTCACGAGGGTTTTCTTTTCAGCGAAGCTGACTGGGTTGTCTGGTTGTTCCTCCCTGGCTCCGAGTTTGGCGAGCTCATCAGCTGTTTCATTGCCTGGAATTCCGCAGTGTGCTGGAACCCATTGCAGGACTACTCGTCGAGTCTTGGCAAGCTCCTGGAGTTTCTCCATCAGACGAGGAAGTTTGTTTCCTGCAAGGGCTTCCAAGGCAGACAGTGCATCGGAGAGGAATACAACTTGGGGGCATTCGCTTTCCGAGTCATGAATCATGGAGG
>NW_027127306.1:0-42500 GCF_037325665.1 Littorina saxatilis
TAACTTTCAGACCGTTTAAAAGCGTTAAGTAAAGGTTCATAAGTTGCAAGAAAGTAATGAAGTCGTATAGAAATCCATTTAGTTGAAGCGCACAATTCTTTTGCGTTTCAGGTCGGCGGAACGGGGAAACCGGTTTGGCCCCCATTTGGCTTACTCGACTCGATTCAGAATCGATTCCACGTTGTTTTTTTCGAACGCATTATTATACAATTAGTCTTATTGACAGAGAAGCAAATTTTAGGGAACACATATGTAGATTTAACCATTTGCTCCCTATTTGAAATGTATCTACATGATAAACTGTTTTGCGAGTGTGTTTGCATGAACCTAAACTGGTATTGATGCGATGAAAACAGGACCCAAGTCTGTCACCGCCGCTTGATTGCATTTTGAAAGAATATGACTGGATTACGGAAAAATACACACATGTTAAGTTCTTAGATACCTTCATCGCCAATGTGGACTTACTGCAGAGCCAGGCAAAAGAGTAGACTTGCTCGCAAAACACGTGAAACAGCTGATGATAGCGAAGCCCAACCGTGCCAGGTAAGGACGGTCTGACAGATTCTCAAAAGTCGTCTGCTAACGAAGCAAGGGGAGGGTACTCGTGTTTTTGTTTTGGTTCGCTAGCATCTGGTTATCTTGTAAGTTGAATGTTCGTTTTTTCCCACCTGCATTGCTTTCATAATGAAAGAAACGTTTGCTTATTGCATCTCATACATCAGATCAGTTCTGAGATTCATTTTTGCGTGCAACTGATATGGTTTTCTGAGCCGTGCAATACGATTTTGGAACTTCATACAAATGTGTCACATTGTTCGGCGCGAGGTCAAAGGTCGGGAGCAAAGTAGTTCTTCGCCCAAATCGGAATCTGCACTATCATATATTTTTTTGAGTCCATGATGTATTTATTGAGCTATAAAAATACAACATATATACCCATACTGAAGTAACAGAGACAAAGAAGGGAGGTCATGGGATATATATATATATTGCAATCATTTTTAAAGGGGCATACAAAGTGGCATTTGGTGGGGTAAAAAGATGTAGGGACTCAGCAGTTGGAGATGAACATTTTTTTGTGTATTTACTTCAAGCAGATTTTATTTTTTATTTTTTTTTAGACAGAAGAACAAACACACACTAAAAATCCTTGTTTAAAGTTAAACTGACCTTATGTTTTCCTCCAAACACTAGAACTGTTTGTATTTATTCAAAAATATTCATCAAAAAGGTTAAATTTTAAATTCAATTTTGCAGATTGTGGATGAAAAGTTACTCTCCTCTGGCATCCCGCAGACACAGTTCACACTTTCTCATCAATGAGATGCCTGTGTTAATTAAAAACAAACATCAATAAAACTATATAAAAAAAAAGTAAATTATATAAAAAATAAAATCGACCAACCGCCCCCACTCGATTTTTTTCCCTTTGCTGGAAACAATACATTTGTTTCACTAAAACAGTAAAAGAGATCAGCTGAATTTGTTTGACACATCTGGTTATAACTAAAAGAATAAAACACAAAACAAGAAATTCCTCCGAGGTAGGAAAAACACCCCCGTCCTTACCATTCTCACTGCCACCAACTGAGAAGGTTATTTCCCTTTGACCATTAATATGTCCCTCTATAAGTCCTTGTAGAATCTTAATCCACCAATAACTCCCTAACCGTGTGTTTGACTGGTCCCAATTTTTAAGGACCGTGTCAGGAATGTATAGAACCTGTTCACCAAGTTTGGTGACGATCGGTCCGTTCATTCTTGAGATCTATATGCGAACACAAACACACAAACAAACAAACACATCGACCGAATCTTATACACACCCCTATACCGGGGGTGTAATAAGCCAAAGTCACAGAACAAAAAGACGCTGTCAGTGTCACTATCAATGACTCTGAGTGAGACACTCATTGCTATCGAGCCATACCTGTTCTTCTTCACCTCGCCGGGACATTCGACAGGACAGTCTGCGTTACTGGCATCGGTGGCGGTGTTAAGGTCACTGTCCATCTCAGCTTTCTTCACCTTCAGTTCAAACAAGCAGTGAGCACCGTCATACTCAGCTTTCTGAAAAAATAAATACTTGGAAGTTAAATAGGATCACATTGATTCCCAAACCTAACAATAACAGTAACACGCAAACATCAAAACTGGAATATTAATGATTAAATATAAGCATCTCAATTTCACTAAATTAGTATATTTATTTTCTCTGTGATGTATTTTTTATTTTTCTTTCAACAAAATCTGTTTTTCAAATTTATCACTGCACACACTGACACAGCCTCTAGTCTATGCATGCCTCGGGAACAAGGGTAATTTTTCTCTTTTACAAGACTCAGACACAGAATATTCCACTATGTCAGTATGCGGAACTGAAAGTTGAACATCTGTGGAAAAATAAAAAGATACAAATAAAAAAAAATGAAGAGCCTATTAGTATTACTACTAAAGCTCCTGACAACTGCTGCCGCAATGACTCGACCAGATTAGGAACCAACCAAAGTTCACCAAGAAACAGACAATGAGACATAAAATGATAAACGAAAATTCAGTTTTTATGGTGCCGTATGCGACCCGCGAATCGGGATTCGGATGGCATTTTCACTCTTCCACAACTCCTTAAAAACAAACCACTGCATCAATCAACTTTATGTTTTTGGAAAAGTTAGTTCATTCATCAAGCATGAATGGATAGAACAGTGTTCTTCTAGGCGAAAAAAAATTCGAAGGTGTGAGAAATTCTCTCTGCCATCAAACTCGGAAGCCGAAGGCCGCGAGCTATCAAAAATTCAAATTCCCAAATCTTTCCTTCAGTTGATCAACTTACCTATTCTTGAAAGAAGTCAATCTTCATTTCAGAGAGAAGGATAAGATTACCTTGCATCCAATAAGCAAGTCAAAAATACAAGTCAATAAGAAGAAAAAGCAAAAAAACGCCGATACAATGTGGATTGACAGACTTCTTGCCAACAGGAAGTTGGAGATTGAAGTAGGTCTGACAGACAAGGGAAATAACTTCAATAAATTGCTCTTTGCAGTCAAGGTAACTGTTTCCTCTGAAATTGAACTTTCATAGAGATTTTCTTCCACAGCAAAATAAAATAAAATGAAAAAATGCTGAGAACAAATTTTATGTAACCAATATCTTTTGTTTTGAGTAGATAATTAGTTTCAAAGTTACTTTAGTTTAAATTTTTTTTGTTTAATCTGAATTTTTTTAATGTTTTTATCGTTTTGTTATGGGTGTTCATATACTTCTTCTTCTGCGTTCGTGGGCTGAAACTCCCACGTACACTCGTGTTTTTTTGCACGAGTGGAATTTTACGTGTATGATCGTTTTTTACCCCGCCATTTAGGCAGCCATACGCCGTTTTCGGAGGAAGGTGTTCATATAGATTTCAGTTATCTTTTCTGTTCATATAATAATTTTATTATGCTTTGCCTAGATTTTTCCACGACATTATTTTGTGGAAAGCTGATTCCTACAACAATACCAAATCCCCATTACAATAATAATAATACATGCTAAAACAATTATAATGATAATACAAATTAAAATAAAAAACGCTCGCGCTGGACCCGAGTACTCTTCAGACATTCACACACACACACACACACACACACACACACACACACACACACACACACACACACACACACACACACACACACAAACATACACACACACACACAAACACACACACACACACACACACACACACTCTCTCTTTCCCTCACTCCTTCTCTCTCCCCCTCTCTCTCTCTCTCTCTCACACACACACACAAACACACACACACACGCACGCACACACGCACGCACATACACACACACTACCACATCTCCATTCTAAAACACGTCACGTTCCAAATCAAAAGACGACATTCTATTTTCTTACGTCACTATTCTTGGTTTACGGTACCATTCGGCGGCTTTGCTACGAGTATATGGCATAGTCTTGGTTTGCCGAGACCTTGCACCGTTCTATCAGACTGCCTGCCTGGCTGTTGCACCGCGCATTCCTCCCACCGCCAAGTCGTTTTTTGGCTCACGTAAGTGTAGCCTATGCGATGCTAACTTTTGTTTGTCTGTGCGTACATGCGTATGTATGTATGTATGTATGTCTGTGGTAGAAACTTTAACATTTGAAGACGTCACATTATGGCGTAAGAGGGTTAGACGTCACGCGAAGGAATTACTGAAAGTCTCGGTCATTGTTATTTTGAGCGGGCCGAGACTAGTTGGCAGTCGTGTCCCTGTAAGTAGGCTAGTGTCTCGCTTTCTTGCACAGTGTCACCTATGCTTACTGTGTGTGTGTGTATGTGTGACGGAGTGATTGAGTTTGTGTTACTGTTTGTCGATTTCTTACGTGAGCCTTGAAGGCTTCGCCTCTTGGTTTTTTTTATTTTTTTATAAATGACTGTGAAATGTTGACAAGTGAAAAGAGAGTGTCATCCTGATCATTTTGATAGGAAGCATAATTATGAATTTTTGTAACATTAAAAAAATTCCGGCAGGTACGTATTTTGAAAATATTGCCAAACTTTGGCACTCATTTCAAAAGGGAAAAACAACTCTGACTGGCTCAAAAACAATTCAGCAAATTAACCGTAACATAGAGTTTAATGAAACAGCAGCAAATAAGTAATAGGAATACTTGTTTTTATTTTTTAAGTCTTCAAAAAAAGCTTGTTGTGCAATGGTCTCCTGTCCGCCCCGCCGACCTTCCCCTTGACCCTGCTTGTGACCTCGATGTTTGATGCCCCCCGCAAGGGGCACGGTACTCTCTAACCACCCAAAACCTCAAAGAGAGATAACTGGCAGAAACCTTCCTATTGTAATCTCCTGTCCGCCCAGCCGACCCTTCCCCTTGACCCTGCTTGTGACTTCGATGTTTGATGCCCCCGCAAGGGGCACGGTACTCTGTAAGCACCCAAAACCTCAAAGAGATAACTGGCGGAAACCTTCCTATTTGCAAGTGGTACAGTAATCAGTGATAAGATTAAATCTTTACAAAATCATAACTCGGTTATTTTTTTAACCGATCTGAATTTTGTTGTATCACTGTGCTCAGAAGAAAGAGATCCATCTGATTGCTATGTCATAAATTCCAGTTTGGAAATTTAAAAAATCACTTTGAGTACCTACTAATAAGATATTCCCATTTTATTTAAATCTTCTGCACAATCAGATTCATATACCATGTCAAAAAGAGCAATTATACGTTTTGAGTCGACTAACGGATTCTGTTTCTCTTTTTACCCTTGTTAAGTGTTTCTTGTATAGAATATAGTCAATTTTTGTACAGATTTTAGTCAAGCAGTAAATAAGAAATGTTAAATCCTTTGTACTGGAAACTTGCATTCTCCCAGTAAGGTAATACATTGTACTACGTTGCAAGCCCCTGGAGCAAATTTTTGATTAATGCGTTTGTGAACAAGACACAATTGATAAGTGGCTCTATCCCATCTCCCCCCCTTTCCCCGTCGCGATATAACCTTCGTGGTTGATAACGACGTACAACACCAAATAAAGAAAAGAAAAGAAAGTCATCTAGACATTTCCATACGGGTCACAAACGATTACAATGTCACTTTTCTTGAATGCTTATGGAGCTATAGCAGAAGATAATTTGGAAGTTGTTCAAATTACGTTTAGCAAAGGTGAGTCTAATGAGCATTTGCTTTTCTTGTTCTTCAGATTCCGCAGGGATCAACAGCAACTGTAGCACCCAAGTTCCATGCGCAGGCACCTTGATCTGCGACGTGAACAAATGCAGTGAGAATGGGCATTTGCTGTTTTTTGTTCTGCGTGTGTTCTGTTTATAGACCTAGACATAGGAAACTGTATTATCTCAAGACGAGAAACTCGGGTGTGGTGTATCACAGCATTACAACATAACACGTAACAACACAACACGTAACAACATCAAACAGTCATATTCCTTTCATGCACAGCATTAATTAAACCGTATGGAGGCGCAAATATTTGACTCATAATAATTAAGATTAGGATGATAATCTCAACAACAAACACTCTCTCTATCCCTCCCTCCCTCTCCCTCCATCCCCCTCCCTCCCTCTCCCTCCCTCCCTCTCTCTCCCTCTCCCTCCCTCCCTCTCCCTCCCTCCCTCTCCCTCCCTCTCTCTCCCTCCCTCTCCCTCCCTCCCTCCCTCTCCCTCCCTCTCTCTCCCCCCTCTCCCTCCCTCCCTCTCCCTCCCTCTCTCATTTATAAACTACAATGTTTCATATAATGCACTTATGTACATAAACTTATACTGTTTTACCAATTATGTAAGTATGTAGTGGTAGTTATTATAGTAGATTCAGTCCCTCTTTAGGGCGAAGGCCAGATGCAAAAAAGTATACAAATGCTTATTCTGTTACCCTCGTAAAATAAAGAATTGTCATTGTCATTGTCATTGTCATTGTCTCTCTCTCTCACTCTCTCTCACTCTCTCTCACTCGTTCGTTGTATATTCGCTAAATTTCGAGGTGACAGAAAAAAAGGACAAAACACACAAATATTCCATTTTCTCAAACGTTTTTGAAAAAGTATCTTAAGCACTTCACACACTTGAACGACTTGATTACTTGCAGACATGCCCCAAATGTGATTGATAACTATCAATTTTCAAGGTCACAGAGGGGTCATGGTTATCATGGACAATTACGATAGATGAATGTGATGCAAGACCAGACATCTATGGTTGAATTCATTGAACTTTTAACCTTTGCCGGATGACGCTTTTGACTACACACGCCCGACGATGCGGGTTTGTCTGAACCCATACATTTGAAAGAGGGTTTTTAACGTTTATTTCTCTAACGACGATGCGGGTTTGTCTGAACCCATACATTTGAAAGAGGGTTTTTACCGTTTATTTCTCTAACGACGGGGTGGGTTCAGGGAAACCCACAGCGCTACTTCAGTGGGTGCATCGAGTTTCTCCCTTCACCGACTTCTTGCATGGGAGGGAGAGGGGGAGGGAGAGACTGAGAGAGACTGAGAGACTAAGAAAGAGAGAGAGTGAGAGAGAGAGACTAAGAAAGAGAGAGAGAGAGAGACTAAGAAAGAGAGAGAGAGACTAAGAAAGAGAGAGAGAAAGAGAGAGAGACTAAGAGAGAGAGAGAGAGACTAAGAAAGAGAGAGACTAAGAAAGAGAGAGAGAGAGACTAAGAAAGAGAGAGAGAGACTAAGAAAGAGAGAGAGAGACTAAGAAAGAGAGAGAGACTAAGAAAGAGAGAGAGAGAGACTAAGAAAAAGAGAGAGAGAGACTAAGAAAGAGAGAGAGAGAGACTAAGAAAGAGAGAGAGGGAGACTAAGAAAGAGAGAGAGAGAGAGACTAAGAAAGAGAGAGAGAGAGACTAAGAAAGAGAGAGAGAGACTGAGAAAGAGAGAGAGAGATAGAGACTAGAGAGAGAGAGGGAGAAAGAGAGAGAGAGAGACTAAGAAAGAGAGAGAGAGACTAAGAAAGAGAGAGAGAGAGACTAAGAAAGAGAGAGAGAGAGACTAAGAAAGAGAGAGAGAGAGACTAAGAAAGAGAGAGAGAGAGACTAAGAAAGAGAGAGAGAGAGATTAAGAAAGAGAGAGAGAGACTAAGAGAGAGAGAGAGAGAAAGAGAGAGAGAGAGAGAGACTAAGAAAGAGAGAGAGAGAGAGAGACTAAGAAAGAGAGAGAGAGAGAGACTAAGAAAGAGAGAGAGACTAAGAAAGAGAGAGACTGAGAGAGAGAGACTAAGAAAGAGAGAGAGAGAGAGACTAAGAAAGAGAGAGAGAGAGACTAAGAAAGAGAGAGAGAGAGACTAAGAAAGAGAGAGAGAGAAACTAAGAAAGAGAGAGAGAGAGAGACTAAGAAAGAGAGAGAGAGAGAGACTAAGAAAGAGAGAGAGAGACTAAGAAAGAGAGAGAGAGATAGACTAAGAAAGAGAGAAAGAGACTAAGAAAGAGAGAGAGAGAGAGACTAAGAAAGAGAGAGAGAGAGAGACTAAGAAAGAGAGAGAGAGAGAGAGACTAAGAAAGAGAGAGAGAGACTGAGAAAGAGAGAGAGACTAAGAAAGAGAGAGAGAGACTAAGAAAGAGAGAGAGAGACTAAGAAAGAGAGAGAGAGACTAAGAAAGAGAGAGCGAGAGACTAAGAAAGAGAGAGAGAGAGATAGACTAAGAAAGAGAGAGAGAGAGAGACTAAGAAAGAGAGAGAGAGAGACTAAGAAAGAGAGAGAGAGAGACTAAGAAAGAGAGAGAGAGACAAAGAAAGAGAGAGAGAGAGAGAGACTAAGAAAGAGAGAGAGAGAGACTAAGAAAGAGAGAGAGAGAGAGACTAAGAAAGAGAGAGAGACTAAGAAAGAGAGAAAGAGAGACTAAGAAAGAGAGAGAGACTAAGAAAGAGAGAGAGACTAAGAAAGAGAGAGAGAGACTAAGAAAAAGAAAGAGAGAGAGACTAAGAAAGAGAGAGAGAGAGACTACGAAAGAGAGAGAGAGAGAGACTAAGACAGAGAGAGAAACTAAGAGAGAGAGACAGAGAGAGAGACTAAGAGAGAGAGACAGAGAGAGAGAGACAGAGAGAGAGACAGAGACATAGAGAAGAGGAGGAGAGACAGAGAGGGAGAGAGACAGAGACAGAGAGACATAGAGAGAAACAGAGAGAGAGAGACAGAGACAGACAGTCAGATAGACAGACAGTCAGATAGACGAATAGACAGATAATAATAATAGTCCATCACGACTAGGTAGTTCTGTCCATTCAGTTCCATCAAGTCAGTTCCCACTTTCTGGAATGGTCTCTCTGGCAGAGCTGATGGAATCAATGGTTCTGAACGCTGAGTGGGTAGAGGGCCCCAAAGGGGGGGTATCATCACGATCACGGGAAGGGAAATTTTAGCTTTCACGATCACAGTTACCTTGATTTTTGTTTTCACGATCACGAACACCAGTGGTAAATCACGGTCACGGTAAAAGTTGCATGTACAGAAAGCACGTGTCAAAGCAAACACAAATGTGAGAACTGTTGCACTTTTTTATCATTATTTTTTTAATTCTCTTTCATACACACATAGAAATACATATCATGATTTGTAATCAGTAACAAGAATGTTGTTTTCATTGTTTTCTCTCTCTCTCTTTCTCTCTCTCTCTCTCTCTCTCTCTCTCTCTCTCTCTCTCTCTCTCTCTCTCTCTCTCTCTCTCTCTCTCTCTCTCTCTCTCTCTCTCTCTCTCTCTCTCTCTCTCTCTCTCTCTCTCTCTCCACTCATACCAGGGACCTATATATAGGTCTATGCTCATACACATTCAACTCCCACACCCTCACTCACACTAAATATATACTTGCACAATTTCACATTTCCAGAGCTAAAGCTTGTAAACCCATTTTCTCAAAAACTATAGGGTAGATTGAAATTAAAGTACATGTAGGACGAAAAGTGGGTTTTGGGTTAATTTACTTGTGCACATTATTGGAGCAATCATTGGGTTCTTTATTTTCAATTTTGCCATACAATTTGAGGTACACCATCGCTTGGTTTCATGGCCTTGAAAAACAAACAGAAATGCTACAGGCCAAAAATGATTTTACCTGAAAGAAGCGCGCCTGAGCCTGCTAAGCAGGCGAGCCAACTAGGGGGGTCCGGGGGCATGCCCCCCCGGATTTTTTTTCAAAAAACGGTTAAAATCTGTGCAATCTGGTGCATTCTGGGCATCATTTTCAGGGCTGTAATAGTGTTGTGATCTTGTTAAAAATCCCATTTTAGCCTCCCCCCACCACCATTCAACACACCTCCAAACTGGTGAAAACAACACTACTGTGCGCTGGCTTCATTGAGACCGGCGCCCGGTCGCGTTGCGCGATATTCACACGGATCGATTTTGCGGAAATTTTTCAACTTCACCGGAATAAATTTGACTTTACCGGATTTTGAAAACGGCTTTATCGGATTTCCGGCAATTACCGGAAAAGTAGCATGCCTGACAAAATCCCCAACGAACATGACTTTGATCGTCTTTGACATGAGGATCAAGTGACCCAAACTGGCACGTCTCCCCGCCATTGTTTCTGAATTTAACCCATTGTTGATATTAAAGTTTACAGGTGCTAAAATAAATCCAAGCTTAATGCAAAGAAGCGACAATTAGAATCTATGCCAAGCGTGTCCACGTTGCTGGGATGAAAAACACATTTCTAGTTTCGGTTTTGGCTACACGCAGACTCGATCTCGAGCCTGTCGAGGTCACACTGAGCGAGTGACAGCCGGACGTGGCAATGTCGACAATGTCAATGATCTCACTCAAACTCAAAGATCTTGAAAACAATTCAAGATCTTTGCCTACATTCAGAACAGTCATAGAGCAACATATATCAGGGGCGGATCAGTTGCTTTGTAAGGGGGGGGGCACTTTGAATCGAAAGTGAATGTGATGGGCGCGAAGCGCCCGAATTTGCTAGGGGGGTCCGGGGGCATGCCCCCCCGGAAATTTGTTTTGCCCAAAGAAGCAAAATGGTGCCATCTGGTGCCATTTGAACTTAAAAATAGTCATAGAATCAGCTTTCCAATTTTTTTTTTTTTGGGGGGGGGGGGCACGTGCCCCCTGTGCCCCCCCCCCTCGTCCGCCCCTGATATATCAACATACCTTGATATTTCGTCTTCGGAAAGACCGACCCGTAGCCTGACCTTTCCACCAAGGAAGGCATTCTCGCCGCCTGCTTTGGTCTGGCTTGAATCCACACAATATAACAGAAGTTCGATGACAGTACCGCTGCACGCCAATTTTTGATCTTCGAATTCGAATTTGACTGAATGCACTCAAAACTTTTGCACGAAGCCCTTCCATTGGATGAAGTTTGGCAGACTTTTGCAATTCGCCTTCTGATTGGTTCTCTTTTTTTGTGTGATTGGTTCTCTTAACTGTCAAAATCATATTTCTGAATGTGTTGTTGCTTCCCTTCAATCGGGATTAGCTCCTTGACGAATAGAGGATCATAGAGTGATACAGCTGTGAAAAATGTACGTTGAAAATAAAATGCTTTGCAATAATGCCCATCACGATCACGAAAACAAATGACGATCACGATCACGAGACTTGATTTTTTTGTCATCACGGATCACGGGCAAAGTCCCATCACGATCACAGAAATGAAAATTTCGGCAATCACGGTCACAGAAAGGTCAAAAAACGCCAATCACGATCACGATTTTAAACCCTTTGGGGCCCTCTGGGTAGGCGCTCGGTGCAGAAGTTGCACTTAGCTACCCGATCCTGGATGTCCTTGCTAATGCGAGGCCACCACCACACATTGGTTGGCTTGCTCCCTACACTTGTTCACACCTTGATGTCCATCATGGATGTGTTCCAGTATATCTTTCCTCATGCTGAAAGGAATCACAATTATGTCGCCCTTGATGAGTAGTCCGTTGTTTACAGTAAGTTCTCCTCTCACCGCAAACAAATCTCTGGCTGCTAGCTTCACATCTTCTTTGTACCGCGGCCACCCAGTCTCGGTGTACTCGAGCGCTGTTTTCAGGTTGACGTCTTGGAGAGTGTCTGCCCGAATCTGCTCAAGCCTGCAGTCTGACATTGGCCACGAGGATGCGACTGTGTCGACGTAAGCTTCTACGTCGTTCTGTAGTTCTTCTTGTCGAAGAGAAGTTTTGCCTCCCGTCAAGGGACTACGTGAAAGTGTGTCCGCCACGAACATCTCTTTTCCGGGTTTATGTCTGGCTTCGGGTTTGAATCGCATCAAACGCATGAGCATGCGTTGGCAACGCAGTGGCGTATCCGTTAAGTCCTTTGTGTTTATCAAGGGTATGAGGGGTTTGTGATCTGTGCACAATACAAACGTTTCGAGGCCAACCAGGTATCTCTCGAATTTCTCACACGCCCACACTGTCGCGAGACACTCTTTCTCTATCTGAGCGTAGCGTTCTTCAGCTTTCGTGAGAGTTCTGGAACAGAAAGCCACAGGACGAAGTCCCTCTTCGTGTTCCTGCAACAACACTGCGCCCAGTCCGTAACTGCTTGCGTCAGCGATCACCGTCGTTGGTTTAGCTGGATCAAAGAACGCCAAGGTAGGTGCTGTAGTCAGTAAGCGCTCTAGTGGGGCTCCTATGTTGCAAAATCATTCAAATCATGCAACAAACACCAAATTAAGCAAATATGAAGAGTTTTATGTGCTTAACAAAACCTGATACAGAGCCATCGCGAAAAATAAAAAATGGGTAGTTTTTAAACAATTTTTCAAAATGGCCGCCAGTGTAAACGGTTGGGTATGTTAGGCATATTTCATTTCATGTGATTAACAGCAAATTTGGCGTAAATGGACATTTGCTTTTGCTTAACAAAACCTGATACAGAGCCACCGTGAAAAAAATTAAGAAATCAGTAGTTTTTTTACAATTTTCAAAATGGCCGCCAATAAAAGGGTATTTAGGCATTTTTGATGCTACAAGACATTCTCTTGCAATAGAAACTAACACAAACACATTTTTAAACAAAACAATACATGTATTGTTGGTGCAGAGAATGATTGGACGGTGTGGGTGGCAGGTTTGAAGAATTTGTGGATTACCTAAACTGTGCAAAAATAAATATATTGCACCAATTTTCATACCAAAACGAAAACATTCATTCCTGTGCTGTTATATTCAATGTATGCTATTGAGGGCACTCAACTTGGCTAACTGGAACACTTTTAAGATAAAAGGTGGCCTTTACATGGGTTATTTGACCGCCGCCCAAATAAGGGTACCCCCAAAATAAAACTGATAAAAATGTAATGTATCAACTCAAAAGTCGACTAAAATTCATAATCGCTGTATTTCGAAAACGTTGTTTGTTCTCATGTGTTTACACAACTAGCACATTCCGGCAAGTGTCTATACTCAAAAGAAACTTTGGCAGTACTTGAAACAACCATCTGTCATATATACATGCGAAGTCAAAAATATGTGGGATGTAAGTCAACAAACCTGTGGCAGTTTTTAAAATATTATTTCGTGAAGATTTGAAAGTGTACTCAAACGGTTGAACTACGCCTCGTGCGTAGACACACATTCCTGAAAGTTTCAACGCAACCCACTTGGTCATTGCTAAAATACATGGATTTTAGTTGACTTGGGTATCCCTCAAATTTGACACGTATAAACATCTCATCCGTGAGATGGACACATACATCAGTAGGTACAATGGCACAACACTAGAAATATGCAAGATGGCGAAATAAAACAACCTGTTCTGGATGGATAATCAAGTTGACTTTCTCTTCGTATACAACAGTGACCCAGTTGTGCCTCAGGAATTGTCGTCGGCTTTTTAAAAGGTACCCGAAGTTTTTGTCACATCTCTTTGTCACGTCAAGGGTATCCTTATTTTGACGGCGTAAATGATGATGTTAAAAAAAATGTGCCAGATAGCGAAGATGCGAGCCTTTAATGGCATAGACAGTTTGAATAAAATGACACAGGAATAAAAGTTTCAGTTGGGGTATGAAAATGGGTGCAATAATATTTTTGCACAGTTTAGATGCTGACAGTTTTCACAGGCATGCAAGCACATTTGCAGAGAGCTGTGCTCTGCAGTCCTTCTTAGCAGCATTTGCAGCGTTTTGTTGTACAGCTCTTCTTGCAGGCACACCTCATGAGTTCTCGGCACACGCTGGATATCTCTTGAAAGCTCGTCCAGAATGACTCCCACTTTCCAGCCTTGAACTGCCAGCCCACAGAGTTTGGAAGTCTAATAGGTAGATGGCTCTTCTCAATCTCATGTCCTGCAGCAGCACCTCACTTGTAAGGGGATTATGGTCAATTTGGCAGCTCTTTTTACTGAAGAGGTACCGTCTAGCACTGTTTACACCCAGTACGTTGCTGGTTTTGTCCTACAAATGTACACCAAAAAGCTCTTGTGCTGCCCTGTCAGTGGTACTCAGCTTACAAAGAGGAGCAGACAACCTGAAGAAAGTTTGAGTGACGTCTTCAAATGCTTACCATACTTCCCAAGCCTTCTGATTCCCCAATACCATTGAAGAACGACATAGTGTCACAGCCTGTAAGGCTATGCAAAATGGGCAGACAGGGTGACTTCTCTTGGCCAATGGCTTTGGCAATGTGGCGATACACTTCACGAGCAGAAAAAAACGCAACACAGCTGGAATGAGAAGCAGACTGTCTGGCCTCCTCTACATCCATGGTGCAGGAAATCAGCCTGTGGTACCCTTCACACAAAAGATGAAAAGTGACATTTTTATTTGAATGTATTTGAATAATGTTTACTATCTCAGAGAGTCGGTCAAAGCCGGGTTAGCAAGTCTTCACACAACAGATCAAAATGAAAGAAAATTGTATTTCATGAATTCGTATAATTCTTACTGTTTCAGGTTAAAAAACAAACAAACACAGTTTCCAGTGACCCAACTGATTCTGGAATCTTTCTGACCGCTACATTTATTCGCTTCAAACAGTCGCTAACAGAATGTTGACCATAGTGAGGGTTCGTTCGTTAAACCCATCAAATTCACAGAGGTCGCTTACAAATGATGTGCAAACATGTTCCAATTAATACAAATAAAAAAATCTTACTGTTAAGATGTATTAGGTAACAAACCTTGATACAGTAGTACTAGTGAAATCGGCTCCCTTCTGTGACACCGGAATAAATGCAGAACGCTTGTTCCCAGGAACCGGCATGTGGTGTAACTCTTGTATATATCCTGTAAAAATAAAATTCACACCAATGCACGGTCAACTTAAAATAAGCAAAAGGATGAGAAACAAGCAACAAACCAAAATTGTAAAACTCAAAGAGCGGTACCTCTTCATTTTTCAAAACCACTTATCTCATTTGATTAGCATACACTGTATGCTTTTGTCTGTTACCTACCGTCTTTGAAAGTTTGATCACAACACTGTAAAGACATGGGGAGTGGAGTGTTTTTATCTCCAGCTGGTCATCCTACTATCTGGCCTACCCTCACTCAGTTTTTGACTCTACCCCTCCCCACCTTATGGAAGTCCTTAACGTAGGCAGGACTAATCATTTATCATACCATGAACAATCTCTTTCTCCTCGCCTTTTATTCAAAGTTCGTTTAATCTGTTTAAAATCACCAGCGTGGCGATCATGATTTCCTTACTTGTAATCAACAGATAGATCTAGATCTATCAGCATCACAATCCAGCTTGATGAGCTATTGCAAGATTACTCTGCATTTCAGCGCTTCACCCGATGAATAACAGACCCCAGGGGAGAATTAAACAGTAAAATGATGTGACATTGGTGAATGGATGCGTATTCTTGAAAACTTACCTTCAGAAACGTTGTTTTCGCTCAAATCAAAACACGCAATGTTGCGGAGGCCGCCATCTTGAATTTTCATGCTGCGGATATATAAAATTCTAAAAACGATCAAATTAAATACCAGAACACAAAAATACCCATAAGAGTATTTATGTCATGCATGTGTTATCAGCAGACAACTTCTGGTGCATGGTAAACCATTGAATTTTACATTTGCTGAGTTTGGAATATTTACTGCTGAGCGCTTTTGGTACGAATTTCGTCTGCTGTAAATGCAGCCTTTTATTCCCTATCAAAGACAAAAAAAAAACGATTTCTGAAGTGGCTCTGTATCTGAAATCCCTTAAATAATTATAAGGAACAATACCACAAAGTATGATGTTTGTTGCAAGATGTGAATGATTTATGAGTGCGTCTGCAACATACGAGCCCCACTACTCGTGTTCCTGCAACAACACTGCGCCCAGTCCGTAACTGCTTGCGTCAGCGCTCACCGTCGTTGGTTTAGCTGGATCAAAGAACGCCAAGGTAGGTGCTGTAGTCAGTAAGCGCTTCACTTTGGCGAACGCTTCTGCCTGTTCTGGTCCCCACGACCACGCACTTTCTTTCGTCAGTAGCTGATTCAATGGTCTCAGGACTGAAGACAGGTTTAGGAGATAGCGACCAAGATAGTTCACCATGGCCAGGTACCGCTTGAGTTCAGTCACGTTCGTTGGTTCCACCATGTTGCTGATAGCCTCAACTTTCGACGTGTCAGGTCGAATGCCGTCTTTACTGATGATGTGTCCAAGAAAGTTTATCTCAGACTTGTTGTACTCACACTTTTCGTCGTTCAGCCGTAGACCCACTTCTTGCAGTCTGGCATGTACTTGGTGAAGAAGACGAGCATGTTCTTCTTTGTCTCGTGAGTGGCAAAGGATGTCGTCGTAGTAGCATACAACGCCTGGAATGTTCACCAGAATCTCTGTCATAATTCTGTGGAAGATTTCTGGTGCTGAGCTGATCCCAAAGGGTAGGTGCGTGAAGAAATAACGCCCGAAAGGAGTTATGAAAGTAGTGAGTTTGGCAGTTTCTCTGTCCAAGGGTATCTGCCAAAATCCCGATGCAGCGTCGAGCTTCGAGAACACTGATGATCCACGTAGCTGGTGTATGACGTCGTCTACTGTCGGCATCATGTAGCATTCACGCTCGACAGCCTGGTTCAACTTCTTCAGATCAACAGAGATTCTAATCTTGCTGTTCGGTTTCACCACTGGTACGATAGGCGCTACCCATTCCGTAGGCTCTGTGATCTCCTCGATGACGTTTCCTTCTTTCATTCTCTTCAATTCCTCCTTCACTTTGTCCATGAGAGGAATAGGAATGCGTCGTGCCACCGGAACGGAGTAAGGAACTGCTCCTTCTCTCAGCTTTATCTTGACTGGTGTACATTTCACTTCACCGAAGTTCACACTGTTCAGTCTTTTCACTAAACCCATGGAGTTTGCCGTCTTTCTGCTCAGAAGGTTGTCTGTTTCATTGTCGATGACGTACACCTTGACAGGCAGGTCTGTCACTGTCGACTGGAAACTTCCCATGACGTTCAGTTTACCACCTGGATTTATCAGTCTTACAGTCTCACATGGTTGTAGTTTCGGCTTTCCCAAAAAGCTCCAGGTTCGCTTGCTCACGATGTTCACATCTGCACCGGTGTCTATTTTGAAGTTCACCTTTCTGTGTAGGATGTTGATATCGACTCTCCATGGTTCTTCACCACTGTCCACAGAATCAACAAAAAATGTCTCTTCAGTCACCTGTGGTACGTTGTTTGCTGGTGCTGAATTAACCTCGTTCACACTTTTGCTTCTACACACACGAGCAAAATGTGATATTTTATGACACTTGTTGCATCTCTTTCCATGTGCTGGACACTGTCCCCGTTGGTGCGTTCCGCCGCACTTGCTACCCGCGCCTGTGGTGCTTCGCGCGCCTGTGGTGCTCGTCGGTTTGTTGCCAGCCGCCACTGGTCGTCTTTTGTACTTGAAAGAAGCCGCGTCGAGCGATGCACTTGCTGTTTGACCTCTTTGCTGCTGTATTTCTGATTTCACTTGTTCCTGTTGTCTAGCAAACGTCACTGCTTTTTCTAGAGTCAGGTCGCTTTGAAGTTGAAGTTTCTCTGAACATTCACTATCGTTGCACCCGAGAACGAGCCTGTCTCTGATTGCATCATCTTTGTTTTCAAAATCAGCATACTGTGTCAAATCAAACAATGCACGCACGTACTGTTCCACTGTTTCTCCTTCCTTCTGGTCTCTTCTGTAGAATTTTGCTCTCTCGTGAATCACGTTTCGCTTTGGTGCAAAGTGCGTGTCCAAACGAGCAAGAACAATGTCAAACTTGTTTCCATCTTCTTCAGAGAGGTTAAACTGGGCTAGTATCTTCTCTGCATCACTCCCCATTGAGTATATGAGACTACTAACTTGTACTATCTGCTCTTCTTTGTTCAGCTTCGATGCGATTCTGTATCGAAGAAAGCGCTGTTTCCAATCTGGCCATGCCGACGGGTTGTCGAATGGAAAATTCGATGGAGGTTTAAATGCCATCGCGTCCAGATCTAGTCTACCAGAACAGAGTACTCACGCGCTGCCACCATGTAACGTGTTGGTCTGGGTTCGTTTACGTAACATGCCAGATGGATGCAGATAATAGTCATTCATACAGAAGGACAGCCGACATCGTGTGTAGCAGGAAAAAGGAAGGTACTTTATTTCTACGCATGTCTGCATACATAATTAACCAAGGGGAATTATTCGTCAGCATACTACCTGATAGTATAGCAGCAGTTATCTCCTCAACACAAAGCGAGGTCGGAACCTTACAATTTGCGGATCGTAGCACAATAGGAACGAAACGAAAGTAAAGATACATTCTGGTTACAGTACACTTAGAGATACTGGACCTGTCAACTCCAGGTGCACGGAGCATCAATGGCTTTCAGTCATGCCTCAGGCTGCTATCCGTTTGAAACAATACCAAGTTCCATTAATTTTTGACTCACATGCGAAGCAAAAGTGAGTCTATGTACTCACCCGAGTCGTCCGTCCGTCCGTCCCCCCCGTCCGTCCGTCCGGACGTCCGTCCGTCCGTCCGGACGTCCGTCCGGAAAACTTTAACGTTGGATATTTCTTGGACACTATTCAGTCTATCAGTACCACATTTGGCAAGATGGTGTATGATGACAAGGCCCCCAAAAACATACATAGCATCTTGACCTTGCTTCAAGGTCAAGGTCGCAGGGGCCATAAATGTTGTCTAAAAAACAGCTATTTTTCACATTTTTCCCATTTTCTCTGAAGTTTTTGAGATTCAATACCTCACCTATATATGATATATAGGGCAAAGTAAGCCCCATCTTTTGATACCAGTTTGGTTTACCTTGCTTCAAGGTCAAGGTCACAGGAGCTCTTCAAAGTTGGATTGTATACATATTTTGAAGTGACCTTGACACTGAACTATGGAAGATAACTGTTTCAAACTTAAAAATTGTGTGGGGCACATGTTATGCTTTCATCATGAGACACATTTGGTCACATATGATCAAGGTCAAGGTCACTTTGACCCTTATGAAATGTGACCAAAATAAGGTAGTGAACCACTAAAAGTGACCATATCTCATGGTAGAAAGAGCCAATAAGCACCATTGTACTTCCTATGTCTTGAATTACCAGCTTTGTGTTGCATGACCTTGGATGACCTTGACCTTGGGTCAAGGTCACATGTATTTTGGTAGGAAAAATGTGTAAAGCAGTTCTTAGTGTATGATGTCATTGCTAGGTTCAGTTGTAAAGATCAAGGTCAAGCATGTGAGTCGTATGGGCTTTGCCCTTCTTGTTATGCAAGGAGTCAAAAACTGCAACTATTTTACGAATTAATTTTGGACTACCTCCTGGCAGGTATGAGACGCCCTCTGCCATGCTAACATCAACTCACGCACGTGAACTAATTACGTCAAAAGCCTACATGGAAATCATTTTGTTGCGGCGAGAGGGAGAATTCTTTCTGTTTCGGGTACTTTACATCAAGACATTGTGTGTGATGACGTAGGAACATTGTAAAATATGGTATGTGGGTCCATTTTGTCATACCGCACACATGTTCATGAGACATTTCTATTACATTTGTGCTTGAGATGCGAACTGGCAAACCGCATACTGTTTTGTTTGGCTGGCAACACTATGGGCATGTCAAGGCAAGACAGTTGTGTTAAGCTTTTGACTGTTTATATCGTAATCTGAGACAAAAAGACAAATCGTTGCTACAGCAATGCTGTGACCCATGTGACCCCTGCTATGTCCCTTTAAAGATGAGCGGCCAAATGGGAAAAGGTGTTTGTTACCGAGATTAGAGTGTGTGTGTGTGTGTGTGCGTGCGTGCGTATGTGTATGTGTGTGTGTGTGTGTGTGTGTGTGTGTGTGTGTGTGTGTGTGTGTGTGTGTGTGTGTGTGTGTGTGTGTGTGTGATTCACATAAACACTGAATTATAGGGGCAGATTTTATCATTACTAAATTGTACCCCTTATTTACATCAATGAAGGACTTGCCGGTCTTGTGCAGGGCTAAGAGTTGGGAGCCAGTGTCAAGAAAGTGATCCCAGTGCCTGCTCAACTGGTATGATATGCAACAGCGGAACATGTGGTATTGTTGCAAGAGAGAGAGAGAGGACGGGGGGGGGGGGGGGGGGGGGGAGTCAATCAGACAGACAGACAATGAGAAAGAGATTGACTTAATGTTTTCATCGTGTTTCGGGAGACTTGTTTGACTCACCTGTGTAATCGGTGAGAATAACAGGGTGGTATCATATACAAGTATGTGTTGCATGTCGCAAGACGTACAATTAGAACGTTACATGCGGATTGCCAAGAACAAACCTCGAGTCAACTTGTCTCTGGCCTTTGAACTGTTGATATCTAGTTGTGTGTCCTGTGGCTGGTTTACATGAAAGCAACGCAGTGTCGACAAGAAGTGGATTTGCAAGGCTAACAATAATAACAATAACAATAACAGCACTTTATTGTCCATTAAAATATAACATAAAAATGGAAATTTTTCTTCGGCACACCCTGTCTGCCTGTAAACGATTATAACAACAATTGTATAGGACGACACACATAAAACATAAAACATAAAAGGGATACAATCAAATATGGCAAGTGAGGACTGAATAACAGCGACCTGTAGATTTGCTTTAGACTAATTTGAAGGTAAAACCCTACATTTTTCATAATATTAGGATGTCGGAACTGGGATGGTAAAACAAAAAACTCTTCCTCTGTTTATTTGCCTTCTAGTCATAGCTGTGTTAATGCACATGGTAGTGAGCACAGCAGATTTGAACAAACTGTAATTTTTGGCTCACGTAAGTGTAGCCTATGCGGTGCTAACTTTTTTCTGTCTGTGCGTGTGTGTGTGTGTGTGTGTGTGTGTGATAGAAACTTTAACATGTCCGAGTCTATGGATAAAGCTCGCATATAAGAAGATTAGGTCTCGGTCAAAAGTGTTTGACGTGTGTAATAGAAACTTTAACATTTGAAGACGTCACATTATGACGTAAGAGGGTTAGACGTCACGCAAAGGAATTATTGAAGTCTCGGTCATTGTTATTGTGAGCGGGCCGAGACTAGTTGGCAGATCCAGTGTCTCGCTTTCTTGACAGTTTCACCTATGCTTACTGTGTGTGTGTGTGTGTGTGTATGTGTGACGGAGTGATTGAGTTTGTGTTACTGTTTGTCGATTTCTTACGTGAGCCTTGAAGGCTTCGCCTCTTGTCTGTGGTTTATTTCGCATTTAGGTCCCAGGTAACATTATGAAGTTTTAATACGATCAATCGGACCTATTATCAAGTTAGTGTATCAACTTTTGAACGAACTGCGCCCAGTAGTTTCCCAGCAATAAGCTGTTAAGTCGACACACACACACACAGACAGACACACAATTAAAGTCTGCTGGACCCTTGTACTAGGCCAACAACTCGGGTGCAGAGTCTGCTGTGAAAGGAGCGGTAGCCTCCCCTGTCACAATCGCCCCCGTTTGAATGAACTTCGTCCCGAAGTTCCGAACCGGGGGACCACTGTCCATCCCAAGTTCGCAGACTGGGAACAGCACGAACATGTTCAGTGGTCATATTATGCCATTACCTGAACATATCATGCCGAGTCCCATCCCTGCTCGCAAGCGCCAGATGTAACCGAGTGCCGAAACACTACGATCACCTCGGGAAGCGAAGTGCAATCAAACAGGATTGAAAATGTTAGGGCTAATTTCTTAGCCCTATAAAAACTGTTATGCAAACCCGAAGGTTTCCATGAACATACAGACAATCGGAAACCACCAGACCCCATCACAAACAGATTCCACAACTCACCGGTGTTGACTTTAAAGGCCAACAACTCGGGTGCAGAGTCTGCTGTGAAAGGAGCGGTAGCAAGTTTGTTTTGCAATTTTGTTCTAAAAAAAATATAAAAAGTTTTTGAAGAAGAATAACTATTCATAACCAAAATGTAAAAGTAAATATTTTTTAATAACATAAAATATAATAAATTATTTCATGAAGAACATGCATAAACACACGGTATAAAATTAGGAAAAACAATAATTGCAATCACCTTTTCATTGAATCCATGCGTGCTATCCACTGCGTGGTGAAGTCGTTTGGAATGCGACAATCTGCGTAAAAGTTGGCGAAAAATAACGCGCGCGAAGCGAAGGTGTCACGAGGCATGAAAAACGCAGAAATAACGCATGCGTCACGCAGAATCATGCTGGCTGGGATAGAGAGGACTAGGTCAAATGATCACATTAAAATGCTGGACGTTATTAGTGTCTCTTTGCGTTTTAAAGCAGCCTACCAAACTCATGCTGCATTATTTTCGAAATATTTAAAGATGTGTTCGTTGAACATGTCTGTTATATGTGCCTTGAACGTACTCCCAAGAAATATGCTGATTGTAGTGTCCATGCCAACTGTCAACATATGCAACACAATCTGCATCGTAAAGGAACTTAATTATCTTCTTACATCGTACAGAAACAAAGACTGTTGTTCAGACAGTCAAGTGTGCTGATGATCCTGAAAAATATGTATGTGTTTACTGATACAGGAACTCGTTCGAAAGTTGTTGCGGACTTCCTATTCCTTTCACCTTTCTTCAAATGCACATGAAAATCATCTGCATTGCATTTTAACCACTGTAAAATACAAGCTTTGTCACATTTGGAAATTAAAACTTGTCATCGAAGTGTCAACCCTTCAAGTGTTACTCTCTCTCTCTCTCTCTCTCTCTCTCTCTCTCTCTCTCTCTCTCTCTCTCTCTCTCTCTCTCTCTCTCTCTCTCTCTCTCTCTCTCTCTCTCTCTCTCTCTCTCTCTCTCTCTCTCTCTCTCTCTCTCTCTCTCTCTCTCTCTCTCTCTCTCTCTCTCTTTCTCTCTCTCTCTCTCTCGGTTACGGGTCCATAAATTTTCTACCACCAATACCCAGGATTGATTTGTTCAAAACTAGTCAAGCCTTCTCTGGCGCTATGGTGTGGAACTCCATTCCGTCCGTAATAAGATTATTAACCTCACTAAAGAGATTTAACATGTGCAAGTAGCTGTCAACATCTTCATCATCATCATTTACACCATACAATCATTATAAGCATTAGTGTGAACGTTGGTATTGTGTGAATTTTACCGTCGATCACTTTACATGATTGTGTAACCTCAATTAACATGTTGCATGTTTCGCTTTCGATTTGTATGTTGCTTACTTTGTCATGTTGTTGTTTATGTTTATTTGCTTGTTTGCTTACTTGTCGATTGTTTGCTGGTTCGTTCGTTTACTTTGTTTATTTTTTATGTTGCTTTACTTGTTTATCATTTATTAGACATTTGTATTAGAAGTAAGGACCGGTTGTAAGAAAAGGCGTCGCCTTAAACCTCTATCCTTGAAAAATAAAGTTCCATAACCATCTGCTCTCTCTCTCTCTCTCTCTCTCTCTCTCTCTCTCTCTCTCTCTCTCTCTCTCTCTCTCTCTCTCTCTCTCTCTCTCTCTCTCTCTCTCTCTCTCTCTCTCTCTCTCTCTCTCTCTCTCTCTCTCTCTCTCTCTCTCTCTCTCTCTCTCTCTCTCTCTCTCTCTCTCTCTCTCTGGTACGGGTCTATCAATTTTCTACCACCAATACCCAGGATTGATTTGTTCAAAACTAGTCAAGCCTTCTCTGGCGCTATGGTGTGGAACCTAATACCGTCTGTAATAAGATCATTAACCTCACTAAAGAGTTTTAAACAAGCTCTGCATAATCATGTTATGTCTACCTAGATGGCTATACTAGTCTTAACATGTGCAAGTAGCTGTCAACAATTGGCAAAGCTTCATGAATGACACAAATATGTTCTTTATTATATGTATTATGTGGAATGTATGTTGCGATGTTCCATCATAATCATCATCATCATCATCATCATCATCATCATCATCATCATCATCATCATCATCATCATCATCATTATCATCATCATCAAGTTCATCATCATCATCATCCCTTGATCATCATCATCATCATCATCATCATCATCATCATCATTATCATCATTGTTTGCTGGTTCGTTCGTTTACTTTGTTTATTTGTCATGTTGCTTTACTTGTTTATTTATTATTCTCTTTATTTATATAGCGCCTTATCCGAAGTTCAAAGCGCTTTATGCCGTGTGAGATGGAATTTTTTACACAATACATTGTAAAGCCGAGCGGTCTTAGCTTCACATTAACTCTAACTGTCTGTGTCTGTGTCTTAGATGTTATACGTGTTTGAAGGTCATTTGTCAGGATGGCAATCACACGACTGGACAAACAGACACACAGAATAGAAACTCAAGAAGAGGCAGGTAAAGTTCAAAATTGTATTGAATCAAAACAAATCATAAAAACAACTCAATACAAGGCGTAGTTCTTTTCAGAAAATATATCTGTACATTGGTTCACTCTATTCCTGTAATTTTTCTATTCCTTACAAAAATATTCTAAGTCCAAAAATGGCTGAAAATTTGGGCATGACCCGTAGGTACCCTTAGCAAAATACGCTACTGAAAGCAATATCCTATGTCCTAAAATGGCCGAAAATTTGGGCAGAGGTTCGGGGCCTGGATAAAAATAAAGTAAAAGAGTAAAGCGACGCCACTTTACTCGCCGTGTGGTAACCTGGGACTGCGGAACGTTTGTTTTTAACCCTGTCAGTTCAGTCCACAGGGCGGAGTCCGGTATACCATTTAGACACTTAAGCCAGGTTGGTTGCCAAAACTCCGGAGGACAATTTAGAGATAACAACAAATACTTCTCAGTACTCAGGTTTGGACTCATCCACAACCATTCCCAAAGAAGCAATGCTGTAACCCTAAGTGGTGGTGGGGAGTCCGGTATACCATTTAGACACTTAAGCCAGGTTGGTTGCCAAGACTCCCCCGAACCTTGAAAACTAACAGCTTATATACCTTCCATGACTGTCCCTGACGTCACAGCTAAGGAACCAATGAAAACGTCGCACTGGGATCACATAACAAAATGGGGAGGGAGGGGGGAGAGTTTCGAGGCTGCTATCAGTCTCCATACAAGCTACAGTTAAAACCCCTCAAACATACACAAAAACTCCTGTACTAAGAAAAAACTACATCAAAAACGCTATAAAGATATACATCAATAAAATGGAGATTCTACGACGCATCATTTGATACCAAACACTCATTGGTTATCAACACTGTGAACAAAGTGCAAAACCTCTGACTATTATCTCGCAAAATAGTCATGTCACACCAAAAATGTATGCAGTTACAAGTTAACCACAGTCAAACACAGTGTATATTCAACAGGCTTCTCATATGTAGATGATAAACATAAAATCTACATTCTACTAAACAAATGAATACAGACTACATGTTTATATTGAATACATGGGTAAAACAAAGAATGATATACATGTAAAAGCTACATAAAAGACGAAAGAGAGAGAGAGAGAGAGAGAGAGAGAGAGAGAGAGAGAGAGAGAGAGAGAGAGGAGAGAGAGAGAGAGAGAGAGAGAGAGAGAGAGAGAAGAGAGAGAGAAAGAGAGAGAGAGAGAGAGAGAGAGAGAGTGTGTGTGTGTGTGTGTGTGTGTGTACCAAGTATTATTCAACATGGAAGTAAAGAATCAAGCTGGAAAGGAGGGTGGGGGGGGGGAAGAAAGGTGAGAGTTGGATGTCGAAAAACAATGCTTTCACGGGCGGTCCCCGTAGCGAGTTAGTGACCTAGGGTTCATATCCCGTCAGTCAAGCCGGCGCCATCGTGTCAAAACCAATTTAACCAATTAATTCTACCGCAAGAGAACAATAGAAAAGTACTATATCACACCTATCTCCGAACAATTTACTAGGGGAAAGAACAAATATGATTTTAGAGTGTGAATCTTAATTCCACACAGTTTCAATACTAACTTAGATAATATATTCTGCTCTCTACGCCTTCTCTTCTTCTTCACTCTATATACTTTAAGAAGAAAATTACATATGGAGAAAAGACAAAAATATTCCTGTAGTCGCTTTTCTCCACAATGCCCCCCTCCACAAAAACAGTTTGCCCTCAAACTGAAAATGACCGAGGGTATTGAAACTTCCTGAAGCAGAAGCAAAAATATAGTCCTGCTGCTAAGTATACATCACACAATGTCACACGCTTTCCTTCTTTGCCACTACTAAAGCAAACGTGTGCAAGATTGTATGTTACGCGCTTTGGAGCATGTGCAAGAACGGATTCAAACTCGAAATCGTCCCCCCAAAAACCCCAAAATGCACACACGACTTTTATTTCTCCTGCTGTTATCGTTTCTTCTCTTTAGAAATTCTTCAACGCTCAGAATACTGAAAACGGCATCCCAGACGACAGTACTGTTTCCATACGCGAATTTAGCTGCCCTTGGAAAGTGGCTCGTTCAGGAGGCCTGTTAGTCTGACACTATAAGGACAGAGTTGTGAACATAGATGACAAAGATCCCGGAAAGAACAAACATTTCGCGGATGCAGACACAGAAAGACGTCATGAAGATTGCGATGCTTCAAAAGATACAGACTGTGACGATGACTGTGACGTCATTCACATATTCCGAGACGTCATTTATAGTTGTTCGGTCACTTTCGTCAAAAAGTAGATCTCTCCACAATGGCTGCTCCTGTGTTTAGGTTTATCAAGCGTGAGTACGCAAAACGTGTTTGTTCTCTCCTCTAGCTCTGTTGAAGCTGTGAGACATAATCGCCATTACGAGCTAGTCGTGTGACAGAGAGTTTTCTTGCACACTCGACTGCTGCTGTTTCACTCCGGCTAAAGCCGTCGTGAAACATCTACAGTTTCGTGTGCAAGAAAACTCTCTGTCACACGACTAGCTCGTAATAGCGGGTACTATAAGTACCATCGTTTTACACAAAGCAAAAATCATATTTACAGAAAACCAGTGAAACACCAATATCCTCTCTTTCTTTTGCTTCTGACACCAAATGTAAAAAAACGAGCGGAAGAATAAGATATGCGTTAGAAACACCATCAGTAACGCCGAACCAACAACCTCTGTTCGTTCTTATTGGATTCCAACTCAAAAATAAAATGAATTTGGCCCAAACCAAATAAAAACACCTCTCTCAGCTTCTCAGTTCTATTATCATTATAAATTTCAAGCAGAAAAAGAAAAAAATATATTGTTACAAAAAAATATTAGAATTATGCGATTATAATTTCTTTCACCGACAACAAAAGGAGGGACGTTAAAAAAAACCGTCGAAATAATTTGTTTCTTCGCGACCTTCCCAATGAAATAAGTGATGTATTTTACAGGTTACAGTAAAAACAACGAAAACAAAAAAAAAACTGTTATAGTGACACAAAATTGTTATAAAAGAACGTTAGACTTTCCACTCTAGTCTTCTGTTCCATTTAAAAAAACACAACCACACACCGATTTACCTCGCCGTGGTTACTCAGCATTGAAATCAAAAACATGTGTAAACGAAATTCCCAGCAACATTCAAAAGAGATAACAACCAACAAAACCAGATTTCTCAAACGTATTCATGTTCGCCATTTCAGCAAGTACGAGAAACCTTTTATAGAATAAAAAGACAAAATGTATACTCTTACCAGTCGTAAGTGTACATGAACACCGCATCTGTTGTCCGTCCCCATCGTAGCAGTCTTTGAATCGCACACACACAACGCGATAACTCCTCTAACGTCTGTCTTTCTCCTTCTTTTGAAAACAATCCTAATTGACTCATGTAACTGATTAACTCAATGTCTTTGATGCTCTACATAATAAAACCTTCGATCGTTGACGTCATCGTTGTTGGAGGTGCGGCGACATCACGTTGACGACGAGGATGTTACGTCACTCTGACGTCATCTCGTCACAGCATCGGCGTCGACATCGGCTGGCGCGTCCTCGCGGCGCCAGACAGCTCCCTCCGTCACAGCAACGACATCAACATCGGCTGGCGCGTCCTCGCGGCGCCAGACAGCTTCCTCTGTCGTTTCTGTCACTGCAAAAGCGTCGACCTCGGTGAAACATCCGCCCCGGACGACCCCCAGCTGGAGCATCGTTTAACGCTGAGACGCAGCTGGCATCCCAGGTCGACCACCGTGTCTTCATCGGGACGGAGGTAGTGGTGTCGCTGACTGCCACCGTAGATTCTAATAATGATTTTCGAAGAGATTTGAGGTTCTGTGTTCTTCTCTTTGACAACCTTCTCGGTTTCTGCAATAGGTTCATGGATTGGTGACCGATGCGTGTCTTCGGGACCCCTCGTTGTAATCTAAGTCCCCTTCCGAGAAGTCCATCTCTCAGGCTCCCTCGCTGCTGGATGCACTTAGCTCTCCAGTTGATCAGCCCACCCGACCTATGTGGCCGCATAGGTCCAGCACACGCCGCTCAAACCGCTCTTTCGGTTATGCTTGCCTTGCCTGTCCTCTGGTAGGTCTTCTGTACCATACCCTCCAGTGCCACCTAATGTGACACCAGGTCAAGACGGTTCCCAATCCAATCCCCCGCAGGTTGTTGGACTACACCCATGGCAGAGTGTATATGACTCTTCTGTAGTAAGTTGTTGCAACAAGAAAAAAAACAAATGTTTCATCAGCTCTGGCCAGACGCTGTTGACTCATCGTGAACCCCTCAATCTCCTCTAATGGTCAAATCTCAGTCTATCCAGCAGGCGATGACGTAGGTCTGCTGTCTCTCCTTTTGTTATTTGCATCTCTTTCGTCGTTGGTTATGCTAATCTATGCTTTTTAACCAAAAATCAGAACAAAAACATCTATCGAGCTCCCTACCCTTATTGATCACGAAGTCACTGGTGCCTATTTCCTTGGTGCTTACGTCTGACGTTGAGTTGTCGCTGATGTAGCCTCGCTCCGCGGATTCCGGGAGAGTGGTACCTTGACGACATCAGGCGCGTCCTCGCGGCGCCGGACAGCAACAAAGGACCAGATGACACCCGGCGCGTCCTCGCGGCGCCGAACAGGAACGCAGGAACGGGTGACCTCTGTGACGACTTCTGTGGCGGTGATAGGACTCGAGACGCACCAGCTGCAGCGTCAGACAGGTTCCCCTGTCTCGTCAGACAGAGGCAGGAATCACGGCCTCGTGGCAGCGCGCCGTAAAGCTCGCTCGCCGACCGGATCCCCTGCAGCGCACTGGTCAGCTGGGTTGTCCTTGTCAGTTCGATGTACGGTGTTGTTGTTGGTATCGGCTGCGTTTCGTAATGACGTAGTTCTTCTCTGCCGTCGCTGGAATCTTGTGGGCCGAAATGTCCGACGGTGTAGTTATTGGGACGTATACAGAATCCCTCTGTATCTTGCATGCAGTGTCCCACACTGCACACGGAAGCAACCTTCAGCAGGTTTTGTCCCCTCCTTGTCTGTCTTCTCTTCAAAGATGCGCTGATCTTCGGAAAACCTGTTGCCTGACGTAACTCCTGACGTCAGTACAACCCCAACCGCCTGTGCAGCCGTCACAGGTGTAAAAAGACCAAAACATCTCCCTCCTCGATGGCCCGTCTCCAGCTACTGTCTTCTCTTCTAGCTGCCGGATAGACTATCTGTACCAGGCGCCTGACGTCTTCCGCTAATGCAGGCAGACTTTCATCTTGCTGACGCGTTCTGTTCTGAAGGTTCGTCCGTAGAAGCCGGTTCCTTCTCGTGTATCTGTGTGCTGAATCTCGCTTCAAGGGCCCGAACAAGCGAGCCATATTCCCGCCTGTCTTCGGGTCTCACGAGTTTCAGCGTTGTCAGTGCTGACCCTCGTAGACAAACACCAAGCTGAAAACCCATGTCTGCCTCTGTCCATCTGTTCGGCTCTGCAAACATTTCGAACTGAACTCGGAACGCCACCCAATCCGCCTTTCCGTTGAATGTTGGTGGACATCTGTTGAACTCGCTTCCGCCGGTCAGCGAAGCGCCGTTCCTTCCGTCGAGCTCCAGACAGTGTCCCTGTCTGTCCAGAACTCGACATCTATGCCAGCAGGAAAGGTTTTCCCCGCCCGGCATCTGTTGCTTTCCCAGGTTACACACGTTAGGATGACCGCGTGTCACCGAGGCTGCAGCGTCAGAAAAGCTCGATCGTCCTTGGACCCCAGTGACAAGCTTCGTGTCACCTATGTCGCTGTCTCCTCGCCTCTCTTGCTCTTCCTCTGCAGTTGTAGTTGTCTCGCCAGCTGGCCGCTCGTCCTCCACTGCCGTTGTTCTGTGCGCGCTGTGATCCGGGGAGACAGAGACTGACTCCAAGACCGCTGTCAGTCCCCGAATATTCTCCTTCGGCGTTGTCGCCTCGTGACGCAGAGCGCTGCATTCCTGGCGTTGGCTGCTCTGCTCTCTTGCCAGCAACACGTGAATCGTGTCGCCGACAGTATGCAGCTCTGGCTTCCCAGTCCAGGTCTCGAGTTGGAGAGACGGACCGGAAAGCCACTCTGTACTGCTCCCGTGTGCAGTTGACTGAAGACGACCCCTGCTGTGTTGTCCGGATGGTTCCTTGCTTTTCCTCCAAGCGCCGTGTAGACCGTGTTCCTCGTTGCCAAGACAACGTGCCGTGTTGTCCCTGCATGCCCTCTGGAACACTGCCTCGTTGTCCGCTATCTTGCTTCGGTCCGCAGCCATCAGCAGGAAGGGTGATTTTCAGGGAGCAGACGAAAACAAAAAGGTTTGCCCAGCAAAAGGAAAAACCAGCCTAAAGCTTTGAACACTAACAGCCCCATCTCTTTAAAGTACACAGAGAAAAAGACCTAACTCTGATAGCAAAAAAAAATATGCTAGTGTTTGCATTATGCTGTTTCAAGGGAGGTAGGCGACGACCCTTGTCGTCAGTACCGCCTGACGCCCGCAGGTCTTCTTGTGAACCAAAGTCAGACATCTTGCTTCGCAGCAGTCCAGAGAAATAAAGTCAATGGCTAAGTGACTGAGAAAAATAAAATAAAAACAAAAGGATGCGATGGGATCTTCTCTTTCTGAGTAAAAATAAATCGGAAGCTACCAAAACCTACAATGAACCAATCTTAAGATCCCACTTCTGGATCCATTTGTAAAGCCGAAAGTGAGACGAGAATCCCACTTCTGACACCATTTGTAAAGCCGAGCGGTCTTAGCTTCACATTAACTATAACTGTCTGTGTCTGTGTCTTAGATGTTATACGTGTTTGAAGTTCATTTGTCAGGATGGCAATCACACGACAGGACAAACAGACACACAGAATATAAACTCAAGAAGAGGCAGGTAAAGTTCAAAATTGTATTGAATCAAAACAAATCATGAAAACAACTCAATACAAGGCGTAGGTTCTTTTCAGAAAATATATATGTACATTGGTTCACTCTATTCCTGTAATTTTCACAAAAATCCAAAAATGGCTGAAAATTTGGGCATGACCCGTAGGTACCCTTAGCAAAATACGCTACTGAAAGCAATATCTAGCTATGTCCTAAAATGGCTGAAAATTTGGGCAGAGGTTCGGGGCCTGGATAAAAATAAAGTAAAAGAATAAAGCGACGCCACTTTACTCGCCGTGTGGTAACCTGGGACTGCGGAACGTTTGTTTTTAACCCTGTCAGTTCAGTCCACAGGGCGGAGTCCGGTATACCATTTAGACACTTAAGCCAGGTTGGTTGCCAAAACTCCGGAGGACAATTTAGAGATAACAACAAATACTTCTCAGTACTCAGGTTGGAACTCATCCACAACCATTCCCAAAGAAGCAATGCTGTAACCCTAAGTGGTGGTGGGGAGTCCGGTATACCATTTAGACACTTAAGCCAGGTTGGTTGCCAAGACTCCCCCGAACCTTGAAAACTAACAGCTTATATACCTTCCATGACTGTCCCTGACGTCACAGCTAAGGAACCAATGAAAACGTCGCACTGGGATCACATAACAAAATGGGGAGGGAGGGGGGAGAGTTTCGAGGCTGCTATCAGTCTCCATACAAGCTACAGTTAAAACCCCTCAAACATACACAAAAACTCCTGTACTAAGAAAACTACATCAAAAACGCTATAAAGATATACATCAATAAAATGGAGATTCTACGACGCATCATTTGATACCAAACACTCATTGGTTATCAACACTGTGAACAAAGTGCAAAACCTCTGACTATTATCTCGCAAAATAGTCATGTCACACCAAAAATGTATGCAGTTACAAGTTAACCACAGTCAAACACAGTGTATATTCAACAGGCTTCTCATATGTAGATGATAAACATAAAATCTACATTCTACTAAACAAATGAATACAGACTACATGTTTATATTGAATACATGGGTAAAACAAAGAATGATATACATGTAAAAGCTACATAAAAGACGAAAGAGAGAGAGAGAGAGAGAGAGAGAGAGAGAGAGAGAGAGAGAGAGAGAGAGAGAGAGAGAAAGAGAGAGAGAAAGAGAGAGAGAGAGAGAGAGAGAGAGAGAGAGAGAGAGTGTGCGTGTGTGTTCGTCTGTGTGTACCAAGTATTATTCAACATGGAAGTAAAGAATCAAGCTGGAAAGGAGGGTGGGGGGGGGGGAAGAAAGGTGAGAGTTGGATGTCGAAAAACAATGCTTTCACGGGCGGTCCCCGTAGCGAGTTAGTGACCTAGGGTTCATATCCCGTTAGTCAAGCCGGCGCCATCGTGTCAAAACCAATTAACCAATTAATTCTACCGCAAGAGAACAATAGAAAAGTACTATATCACACCTATCTCCGAACAATTTACTAGGGGAAAGAACAAATATGATTTTAGAGTGTGAATCTTAATTCCACACAGTTTCAATACTAACTTAGATAATATATTCTGCTCTCTACGCCTTCTCTTCTTCTTCACTCTATATACTTTAAGAAGAAAATTGCATATGGAGAAAAGACAAAAATATTAAAAATATTCCTGTAGTCGCTTTTCTCCACAATATCACGCATTCACATCGACCAGCAAACCTCAAGCCTGTTAGGCGAATGTTCACCTTTCGCGGCCTTTATTCCAAGTCACACGGGTATTTGATGGACATTTTTATCTATGCCTATACAATTTTGCCAGGAAAGACCCTTTTGTCAATCGTGGGATCTTTAACGTGTACACCCCAATATAGTGTACACGAAGGGACCTCTTTTTTTCCTCTCATCCGAAAGACTAGCACTTGAACCCACCATCTAGGTTAGGAAAGGGGGGAGAAAATAGCGGCCCGACCCAGGGTCGAACACGCAACCTCTCGATTCCGAGCGCAAGTGCGTTACCACTAGGCCACCCAGTCCTTTATCATTTTATAAACATTTGTACTGATTAGAAATAAGGACCGGTTGTAAGAAAAGGCGTCGCCTTAAACATCTATCCTTGAAAAATAAAGTTCCATAACCATCATCTCTCTCTCTCTATCTCTCTCTCTCTATATATATGTCTATCTCTCCCCCTCTCTCTCTCTCTCTCTTTCTCTCTCTCTCTCTCATATGTGTTGAGAGAGAGAGAGAGAGAGAGAGAGAGAGAGAGAGAGAGAGAGAGAGAGAGAGAGAGAGAGAGAGAGAGAGAGAGAGAGAGAGAGAGAGAGAATGACGCACAGGCAATGATTGATGAATGTCCAGAAAGATCTCTTGATATGTTTACTGATGTTGTTTTGAATGCGGCAGATTGCATGAAAAGGGTCATTATTCAAGGCGGACAATACAAAACGCAGACAGCAATATGGTTCGACAAAGAATGCCATATCAAACGAAAAGAAGTGAGAAAATGTTTAAGACACTTCCGACACACTAATTTTAAGGAAGATTATGGGTTGTATGAAGAACAGCGTAAAGAGTATAATGGTTTGAAGAATGTAAAGAGGAATCAAGAAAAGAAAGCATCCTAGATGCTTTGCTTGATTCAATGCAAAGCCCAAAAGACTTTTGGGCTGAAAGTCGCAGGCATAGAACGAAGAGAAGGGTAATGAATTGTATTGAGAAGGAAGATTGGTTGAAGCATTTTGAAGGAGTATTTAATGAAGGAGTTGACATCAATGTAGAGGAGGATGTATGCTCTACCGCAGACGGTGTTTTTAATGATATTTTGGATGCAGAAATTACTGGAGCCGAAATACGAAAAGCGATTAAACATTTGAAAACAGGAAAAGCAGCAGGCCCAGGCAGTATTTTGGCAGAAATGATAAAAACAGTTGAAAATGAGATGTTATTATTTGTTTTCTAAAGGACACTTCCCGCTTTAATGGACGAAGGCTACTATTATTCCTTTATATAAGAAAGGAGACAGAAATAATCCGGATAATTACCGAGGCATATCACTTTTGAGCATTTTGAGCAAAGTATTTACCCAAGTTATTAATAACAGACTGGTTCTGTGGTCGGAAGAAAACTCCGTTTTGAACGATGTACAAACTGGTTTCAGAAAGGGACGTTCCACCACAGATCATATTTTCACTCTGCATGCCGCCATTGAGAAACATCTGTTAAAAAGATCTAAGTTGTATGTTGGTTTTATAGATTTTAGAAAGGCTTACGATACTGTTAACCGCACTGTGCTGTGGTCCGTGTTGATGATATCGGGTGTCAGCGGAAGAATGTTAAGAATGATAAGAGCTATGTATGCCACTGTTGAAGCACGTGTCCTTTCCAATGAGGGTTATACGGACTATTTCGAATGTCTACAAGGGCTGAAACAAGGTTGTGTTATGAGCCCAATGCTGTTTTCTTTGTTAATTAATGATTTGGCGAACGAAATTATTGAAAAGGGCAAACATGGTGTGTCCCTCGGTCCTACGGAATTTGAACTTTTTTTGTTATTGTTTGCTGACGATCTCACTTTGATAGCATCCACTGCTGTTGGATTACAGAACCAGTTAAATGTTTTATGTACAGCAATGCAACGACTGGGTCTTAGAGTAAATCTAGATAAATAAAAAATAATAGTTTTCAGAAAAGGCGGATTTCTAAGTGCAAGAGAAAAATGGATTTTTGATGAGAATCAGTTGGAGGTTGTAAATTCGTATAAATATCTTGGCCTCACCTTTTCAACAAGACATAGTTATGGCGTCGCAATTGAAGACGCAGCAACAAGAGCAAAGCGAAGCACGATCGAAATTTTGAATACCTTAAAGAACATGAGTTGTAACTCATTTGATGTATTTTTTAAGTTATTTGATGCGCAAGTATTGCCAGTATTAATATAATATGGAGCCGAAATTTGGGGTTATGAGAAGTATGACCAATTGGAACGTGTTCATTTATTTGCATGTAAACGGTTTCTGCACGTAGTAGATAAAACTCCCAATGATGTTGTGTATGGTGAATTGGGTATAGGTATCCTCTTTGGGTGACAACAGTCACAAGGTTGATTAAATATTGGTTACGGTTATTGAGACAGCCAGACAATTTTTATTCAAAGAAGGCATACAAAATGTTGTTCAACCTCCACGAAAAAGGTGGTATCACATGGGTAACGCATGTAAAGGCAGTTCTGTGTGAAAATGGATTTTACCAAGTTTGGATGTTTGGATGTGGAAACGAGAGGGCGTTTTTTGCAGAACTGAAGGAGAGGCTCTGCAGTTCCTTCTGTCATGATTGGCGTAATCATTTGGACTCGAGTGAGCGCCTATCACTGTATGGAAAATATAAAGCCTGTTTTGAAAAAGAACGTTATGTGGACATTTTATGGAAAGATGTGTACAGAAATGTCATCGCTCAATTTAGAATGGGCGTTTCACAGATAAATATCCACAGATATCGCTTCCAAAATTCAACAGAAAACAAGTGTTGCCCCTTTTGTGAAGATAAATTAGAGACCGAAATCCATTTTTTGTTTGAATGCCAAACATATTGTGAGCTAAGAATAAAGTATTTAGCACAGTTTTTAAGTGTTGGTGATCAGTTGGGCAGTATGATTACAATGTTTAAAAAACAAGACACAGAAACAATTGTAGATTTAGCAAAGTTTTTGTTTTTTGCATTTCAGTTAAGATTGCCAATGTTAAATAATAATGAGGATTAATTGTCGCTGAAGGTTTTGTTGTTGCTGTATTTATTGTTCGGTTGTATGTATATATTAGGCAGCATTGATGTGCAAGATTATAGATACGTTTCAATATCATGTTTTCTATTTTTATTCCTGTGATTCATCTGTACCATCTCATTGAAAGGGGCTGTAGGCCCATATTCAATTAAACTGTGTCAGTGTCAGTGTCTCTCTCTCTCTCTCTCTCTCTCTCTCTCTCTCTCTCTCTCTCTCTCTCTCTCTCTCTCTCTCTCTCTCTCTCTCTCTCTCTCTCTCTCTCTCTCCTGTTATGGCGTTCGTTTTGTCGGTTGTTTGGTCACTGTCTGTTATCTATTTGACTATATGTATTTGCACGTCGGACACCACTACGAGAGGTAACTCATTCGCTTTCACTTTCCTCAGCTCTTGTTTTTTCTCTTCTCGTTTTGGCTCACAATGACCTTGTTATACAATGGCACCTCCAAATCTCAATGAAAATCAGATCTTAAAACGGAGGGAATCTTAACACATGTATGCCCATTGTCCCATATATGGGACGCACCACAATCGTGGGTACTCTATCTCAACTATGCAGAGGCACCAGACCCTGAGGGTCTATTGGTTTTCAGTGAGTTGGGTTTGCAGAACCCACTCCGTTTGAGAGAAGTGGCGAGCTATTCGTGTAATGTTGTGGCAAACAATCGAGCGATAGTCGCGAAGACAAAAAGATACAAGCTGCCGTTCGTTTATTTTCCACTTGTCTATATTTCACTTATAACAAACAATGAAGATAATGCAATTATCTAAAAGTGTGTCTTTGGGGCTGTTTAGAAAATAATTGCACGTAAAGAAGTGTATGCACAAAATACCGTCCCATGTATGAGACGATGGGCGCAAGATGGGTGGGTTTTTCACTTGCACTTTAGAGGGCTCTATGCACGTTCTATCTTCCTGCATGTTAGGAGATGAAGAAACCTTTCAAGAATCCACAAAATAAGTTTCCGGCTTGCTTCAAAGTTTTGTTTAGCACGCCTGAGCATCGATGATGCATTAATTGTGTCATACTTCGCAGGCATGTGGCCAAACACTTCATCCGTGGCAGCCCAAGATCATTTAGCTACATTTTGTTCTGAGGAAACTGATTAAGTCTACATAGTCAGGGTGGGTCTCGCCTACACCTCTATGCTACGATCTTCAGTTTGAACCTCACCAAAGAGCAAGGTGATGCCAAACAGGTTTTGGAATGGGATTTGGCTAGTTGTTACTGACTTCATTGCTGAACTGCAAGAAGAAGAATCCAAACGGCAAGAATGTTTTGTTCATTTTACCACAAAGCTAGTGAAATGCTTGAAGATTGCTTGAGCATGTACAATTTGGTCAAACCGCAATGAAGACACATGGGTGTGAATGAGATGCGGAAGACAGCACGGGGTATGTTCGACTTATAATAATAATAATAATGATAATGATAATTGTCAGTAAGTACGGGTGTCACATGACTGATGTGAACCAGTTGATTGGCTAATGGCGATGCGCTAAAACTGTTAGCGCACTCTTGGAGTGCGCTAACTTTTCCACAGGGCGTATTCTTCCGCCCTTATCCTAAGCGAGAGTGTACTTTTATCCTCAGAATTAATTAATGACATGTAGCTTAGGTATATTCTCCACAGTACCAATGATTATGACCATAATATAAATGTCCTGCTTCTCAATTAAAGCAGAAGTGGGTTTTTTTCTGACAGATTGCATGTGCCTGTGCCACAGTTGCCACTGATCTAAAAATAGAACCCGCTGTGTCTTTTCAGTTTCGACTTGCGAAGATTCCTCTCATGATTATGCCATGTTAGTGGCATGTAGCTTATTATCCACATTACCAAATGATGAGTTAGTATGCAATTCACAGCAGCTAACAGAAAACACAAGTGTTATTCCGATAACGTAGCAGCTAGATCAGCACGTAGCAGACTACACTGAAATACGACTGCATCTGTTCCGTAAATGAATGTTTTCCGAATTATTATTTCAAGGCAAAAACAATCGGAATCGAAAACGTGTAGGGTTTAGAACGTTCTTACCATATATAAGACTTATTACCAGCCTGCCTCATGCGTGCAGACTCAGTGCAACGTGACGAGCAATTTTTGTTTTTGAAATGAGACTCAGTGCAGTGGTTCGATTGCCATATGCCTAGCAGACGACATAAATCCCGCTCAGCAAATTAACATGTTGTGCAAATGTGAACGATAAAACGATGGGGATATAATACGTGTAGGGTTCAGAGCATTTTTACCGTTAATATTTAGTACCAGACTCCCCGATGAGTGAAGATACCACACGAGAAACATGCCACATTTATTTTGAAAATGTGCTTACCGTCGACCTTGGCAAGGGGCAACACTCTGCACAGTCAATCTGTCGAAGCTCGATGAAGGTTTCGAATCGCAAATAACTAAGAGCACAGTCCTTTCTCCGAGTTTAAATGAGGTCTCTATGAAAGATCATCACTTTTTAGTTTAACGCTACACTGAAATTTACCAACATAAATTAAAACAAGAGTTTGCGTGTGACGAAAGCACGACACACTTGAGACAGCCCACACAAAAGTAGATCTGACACAAACCTGACCACACAGTTACGCCTATCCAAATGCGCGTTGCAAAATGTGCGTTTTGAATCTTCTTTTTTCTCTGGCGGTACTGACAATACCGTTATTGAAACAATCCCAGTGCACTAAGGGATTTATAGAGCAAATCTCAAAAATATTTATTGAACTCAGCGCTATGCTGTATAAATTCCGTAGTGCACTGGGATGTCTCAATAACTTAAATAATAATAATAATAATAATAATAATAATTGGCAGTAAGTACTGGTGTCACATGACTGATGTGAACCAGTTGATTGGCTAATGGCGATGCGCTAAAACTGTTAGCGCACTCTTGGAGTGCGCCAACTTTTCCACAGAGCGTATTCTTGCGCCCTTTGCCTAAGCAAGACTGTGCTCTCATCCTCAGAATTAATTAATGACATGTAGCTTATATTCTCCACAATACCAAATGACCATAAATTCCCTGCTTCTCAATTAAAGCAGAAGTGGGTTTTTTTCTGACAGATTGCATGTGCCTGTGCCAGTGCCAGTGATCTAAAAAAATGGAAGCCGCTGTGTTTCATTTAATTTTCGCCGACTTGCATAGATTCTTCTCATATGCCGTGTTAGTGGCATGTAGCTTATCATCCACATTACCAAATGATGAGTTAGTATACAATTCCCAGCGGCTAACAGAAAACACAAGTGTTATTCCGATAACGTACCAGCAAGACCAGTTTGGAAGACTGACTCGATCGACTCTGTAGCAGACAACACAGAAATACGACTACATCAGTTCAGTAAATGAATGGTTTCAGAATTATTATTTCAAAGCAAGAACAATCGTAATCGAAAACGTGTAAGGTTCAGAACGTTCTTACCATATATAAGATTTATTAGCAGCCTGCCTTATGCGTACAGACTCAGTGCAGACTGCAGTCGTTCCATTGCCCAGGTTGGCAGGTAGCCTAGCAGACGACATTAACCCCGCTCAGCAAATTAACATGTTGGGCAAATGTGAACGAAAAAACGATGGGGATATAATACGTGTAGGGTTCAGAGCATTCTTACCGTTCATATTTAGTATCAGACTCCCCGATGAGTGAAGATAGATCATAGAACACGAGAAATATGCCACATTTGTTTTGAAAATGTGCGAACCGTCGAGTCCCGCTTTGAGTCAATTCAAGGGGAGTCACTCCGCATAGTCAATCCGTCGAAGCTCGACTGGAGGTTTCGAATCGCAAATAATGAAGAGCCTTTCTCCGAGTTCAAATGAGGTCTCTCTGAAAGATCATCACTGTTCAGATTAACGCTACACTGGAATTTACCAACAGAAATTAAAATGCGTGTGACGAAAGCACGACACACTTGAGACACCCCACACAAAAGTAGATCTTTACTGTGCACGACCTGACCACACAGTTATGCCTATTCAAATGCGCATTGCAAAATGTGCGTTAGGAATCTTCTTTTTTCTATGGCGGTACTGACAATATCGTTATTGAAACAATCCCAGTGCACTAAGGGATTTATAGAGCAAATCTCGAAAATAATTATTGAACTCAGCGCTATGCGCTTCGTTCAATAATGAATTTTCTCGATTTGCTCTATAAATCCCTTAGTGCACTGGGATGTCTCAATAACTTAAATAATAATAATTGTCAGTAAGTACTGGTGTCACATGACTGATGTGAACCAGTTGATTGGCTAATGGCGATGCGCTAAAACTGTTAGCGCACTCTTGGAGT
Source organism: Littorina saxatilis (assembly GCF_037325665.1). Classification (NCBI taxonomy): domain Eukaryota; kingdom Metazoa; phylum Mollusca; class Gastropoda; order Littorinimorpha; family Littorinidae; genus Littorina; species Littorina saxatilis. Next base: position 40,129 of record NW_027127306.1, read on the forward strand.
GCGATAACTTTTCCACCCCCCGCGGGTTAGGGGGAGTCCCATATTGGTTGGGACGAGAAAGAATTTACCCGATGCTAACCAGCATGTCGTAAGAGGCGACTAACAGGTTCTGTTTCTCCTTTTACCCTTGTTAAGTGTTTCTTGTATAGAATATAGTCAATGTTTGTAAAGATTTTAGTCAAGCAGTATGTAAGAAATGTTACGTCGTTTGTACTGGAAACTTGCATTCTCCCAGTAAGGTCATATATTCTACTACGTTGCAAGCCCCTGGAGCAATTTTTTGATTAGTGCTTTTGTGAACAAGAAACAATTAACAAGTGGCTCTATCCCATCTCCCCCCTTTCCCCTATCCATATCTCCCCCCTTCCCCCGTCGCGATATAACCTTGAATGGTTGAAAACGACGTTAAACACCAAATAAAGAAAGAAAGAAAGAAAGATAACTTTTCCACAGAGCGTATTTTTCCGCCCTTTGACTAAGCGAGAGTGTACTCTCATCCTCAGAATTAATTAATGACAAGTAGCTTATATTCTCCACAATACCAATGATTATGACCATAAATTTCCTGCTTCTCAATTAAAGCAGAAGTGTTTGTTTTTTGACAGATTGCATGTGCCTCTGCCACAGTTGCCACTGATCTAAAAATAGAACCCGCTGTGTCTAATTTTTCAGTTTCGACTTGCGAAGATTCCTCTCATAATTATGCCATGTTAGTGGCATGTAGCTTATTGTCCACATTACCAAATGATGAGTTAGTATACAATTCCCAGCAGCTAACAGAAAACACAAGTGTTATTCCGATAACGTAGCAGCTAGATCAGCACGTAGCAGACCACACTGAAATACGACTGCATCTGTTCAGTAAATGAATGTTTTCCGAATTATTATTTCAAGGCAAGAACAATCGGAATCGAAAACGTGCAGGGTTTAGAACGTTCTTACCATATATAAGACTTATTACCAGCCTGCTTCATGCGTGCAGACTCAGTGCAACGTGTGACGAGCAATTTTTGTTTTTGAAATGAGACTCAGTGCAGTGGTTCGATTGCCATAGCCTAGCAGACGACATAAATCCCGCTCAGCAAATTAACATGTTGGGCAAATGTGAACGATAAAACGATGGGGATATAATACGTGTAGGGTTCAGAGCATTCTTACCGTTCATATTTAGTACCAGACTCCCCGATGAGTGAAGATACCACACGAGAAACATGCCACATTTATTTTGAAAATGTGCTTTCCGTCGACCTTGGCAAGGGGCAAAACTCTGCACAGTCAATCTGTCGAAGCTCGATGAAGGTTTCGAATCGCAAATAACTAAGAGCACAGTCCTTTCTCCGAGTTCCAATGAGGTCTCTATGAAAGATCATCACTTTTTAGCTTAACGCTACACTGGAATTTACCAACAGAAATTAAAAAAAGAGTTTGCGTGTGACGAAAGCACGACACACTTGAGACAGCCCACACAAAAGTAGATCTGACACAAACCTGACCACACAGTTACGCCTATCCAAATGCGCGTTGCAAAATGTGCGTTTTGAATCTTCTTTTTTATCTGGCGGTACTGACAATATCGTTATTGAAACAATCCCAGTGCACTAAGGGATTTATAGAGCAAATCTCGAAAATAATTATTGAACTCAGCGCTATGCGCTTCGTTCAATAATGAATTTTCTCGATTTGCTCTATAAATTTATCCCTTAGTGCACTGGGATGTCTCAATAACTTAAATAATAATAATAATTGTCAGTAAGTACTGGTGTCACATGACTGATGTGAACCAGTTGATTGGCTAATGGCGATGCGCTAAAACTGTTAGCGCACTCTTGGAGTGCGCTAACTTTTCCACAGAGCGTATTCTTCCGCCCTTTGCTTAAGCGAGAGTGTACTCTCATCCTCAGAATTAATTAATGACATGTAGCTGATTTTCTCCACAATACCAATGATTAAGACCATAAATTTTCTGCTTTTTAATTAAAGCAGAAGATGTTTTTTTTCTGACAGATTGCATGTGCCTGTGCCGCAGTTGCCACTGATCTAAAAATAGAACCCGCTGTGTCTAATTTTTCAGTTTCGACTTGCGAAGATTCCTCTCATAATTATGCCATGTTAGTGGCATGTAGTTTATTGTCCACATGACCAAATGATGAGTTAGTATACAATTCCCAGCAGCTAACAGAAAACACAAGTGTTATTCCGATAACGTAGCAGCAGAGACGGTAGCAGCTAGATCAGCACGTAGCAGACTACACTGAAATACGACTGGATCTGTTCAGTAAATGAATGTTTTCCGAATTATTATTTCAAGGCAAGAACAATCGGAATCGAAAACGTGTAGGGTTTAGAACGTTCTTACCATATAAGACTTATTA
>NW_027127306.1:47500-66733 GCF_037325665.1 Littorina saxatilis
GTGGCTGCTCCGCCTGGCGTCTGGCATTATGGGGTTAGTGCTAGGACTGGTTGGTCCGGTGTCAGAATAATGTGACTGGGTGAGACATGAAGCCTGTGCTGCGACTTCTGTCTTGTGTGAGGCGCACGTTAAATGTCAAAGCAGCACCGCCCTGATATGGCCCTTCGTGGTCGGCTGGGCGTTAAGCAAACAAACAAACTAGATTTAGGCAGCTTAAACAATAATCTTGATATACTATTTTTCTTTTCAAGTTGAACAGAGAAAGTGCAGCAGAGAAATAAAAATCCTTGAAGTTTTGTTGCCAGAGTCATGCATGCTTTAATTTCCACATATTGTAATGATCGTCTAGCCTCATCATTAAAATGCGATCATTCGTGAAACTGAACTTTTCACTATCCCATTGTCATTCAATGCTCCCCAGGTCTTTAACCAACAGTACTTCAGCATTCAAACTCTTATCACACAATTTTCTCTTGACAGATGTGCCATCAGCACCAACAGGCCTGCGCGTGTCCAACGTCACAGATAAATCAGCAGATGTGTCTTGGACCGCTCCGGACAGCGACGGTGGCACGCCCATCACCAACTACATCGTTCAGACCCGCATCATCCCTCGTTCCACCTTCACCACCGTCCAGGAGACGACAGAAACCAAAGTGACCTTGACCGGCCTTGTTGCGGACAGCCAGTACATGCTGCAGATCATCGCAGTCAACGCTGAGGGACAGAGCCTGCCTCTGCAGTCCAGAGAACCCATCTGCCCAGAGAAGATCCTCAGTAAGTGTTTGAAAAGTCTCTTTTCATAAGAAGAAAACCTTTGAAATAACTGGACTGCGAGTGTTTGCAAATATGGAGCAATAGCTGAAGGGATTGTGATATGTCAGTAGAGTTTGAGAAATGTGGGTCTTAATAGAGAGAGAGTCCTATAATGGAGGTGAATTTAGTGACACTGTGAAGAAAACATGTGAGCAATTCAGGTCTTGTAGTAGAGGGAGTCTCATATAATGCAGACATGGGACTGGTCCGAATTTTATCGGAATTCCGATATTTTCCTTAGCTCACAGACCATTCTTGAGATCGATGCAAATTCGTTGAGAAAAAAAGGGGGGTGGTGGTGGTGGTATGAACCGTTCAGCTGAAGCTGTCTGCGTCTGAAGTCAGTGCATTCACACCCCAGCACTCGCGTGAACCCATAGCAGTATCGCCTAGGCCTAATTATTCACCGATGGCGGTTTGCGGGTTGTTTTGATTGGCTGCCGATCTCCAAACGCCGAAGGTGAAAAAAGTAGCATCATGGCGTCTGGATTCCGTATTGTTTTGTCGGCTGTGGAAGCTCTTACGATCGACGACCAAAGTGTGAAAAACAAATGGAAAGCCAACTGGCTGTCAGAAGAAGTGACTGTCATTATCAACAAGAAAGAAAGGCGCCAGCTCATTGGCGACAGTATCGCCAAGATATCCATTCCCGGTCAGGCCGTGTGCACGTGGTGCGACAACGGCCACTGCGTGGTGAAATACGGACTTGGTGAAAAAAATGTGTTGGTTCTGAAAGTTTTCAAGTCAGTTTTGTGTGTGTGTGTGTGATTGTTATAAATTACACTTTTGTTTAAAATGCTAAAACATATTATTCTTGTGGTTTGTATAGCTTTTTAAAAAGGCATGATCTAATTTTTTGCTATCAGGAGAGGCCCCAAAATGGCCTTTATAATTCTAGCATTCATTTTCCGTAGCCCCCCTGAACCCCCTACCGGGGCGTTGCCCCTGGACCCCGGCTTACTTTCCTACTTTTTGAACATTTGCTGGTCTCATGTCTGATAATGGAGGGTCTTACTAGAAAGGTTCCAATGTAATATTTTCTTTCAACATTGGTCTACTGTCTCTTGTCTGAACGTATGTGTCTTAAACATATTGATACAAAATTGACTAATGTTTGTTAAACTTTAGGTGTTCCTGATGCACCAGCGTCATTGCTGATCAAGAACATCACCAAGGACGGCCTGACCTTGGAGTGGACCCCACCAGAGAACGATGGCGGATCCAGGGTCCGTCGCTACATCATAGAGAAGTCTCTGAAGGGCACAGACAAATGGGAGAAGGTCACCACAGTCGAGAGCTTCAGAACTCGGTGCACTGTCGCTGATCTGGAGCGAGAGAAGGACTACTTCTTTGCTGTGTCCGCAGAGAATGATGTGGGCATTGGCGAAAAGCAGAAGACAGCCAAACCAGTGAAAATGGAAAAGCCTATCTGTGAGTTGAATTGCAATTTCAGTGACGTTGTAGATTGAGGATTAGTCAGCAAGCATTGTTGAATCAGTTTAGCGTTGTTACAGCTAGTTCTCACATCAAACTTAAAATATCATTTTGCTTTCTGATGTGCAATCATTACTTGACTCCACAGGTATATTTTTTGCATGACCCAACCTGTCAGTTGAAAAAAGATAAGGCAACCAGTGACACACTTACTAAACCACCCCACTTTTCTCTCAACAGTCCCACCATCACCGCCTACAGGCCCTCTGGTGATATCAGACGTGACCAAGACCAGCTTCAAGGTCACCTGGAAGGCACCAGAGAAGGACGGTGGATCTCCAGTCACTCACTACTCTGTGGAGAAGCGCGAGACGTGGAAGACAAGCTGGACGTTGGTGGAGCGTGTCCCTGGCGACCGTCTTACCTGCGACCTGCTCCTTCTGCAGGAAGGACAGGACCTTGTCGGGGTCAAGGCCGAGAACGTTGCTGGAGAGTCCAAGCCTCTGGAATCGGAACATGCCATCACACCAATGAGTCCTTACAGTGAGTATGCTTTTTATTCTGATAACTTTTAATAACTCCAAGCTTTTCTTGTTTTTGTGTGTGTTTATTTAAGGAAAAGAAAGACATGAAGGTTTACATAATAGGCTCAAAACCAAGACTTCGTGACATATTTTAAATGGCTGTGGTTGAAGACATAGCTGGAACAACAGAATTTTATCATTTTTCAAGTCTCTAAACTTGCTTTTGGCCCACACAATATGTAATTCCATAGCTATAAACTAATGAATCTCTCCTTGTCTCTGCAGAGAAACCATCAGCCCCAGAATCACTGACAGCAACAGACGTCACAGAAACAGCAGTGTCGCTGAAATGGAAGCCACCTACCAGCGACGGAGGACTGCCGATCAAGTCCTACATCGTCGAGCGTCGCGACAAGCACTGGGGTTCATGGGTTAAGGCCGGAACCACCAAGGGCACAGTGACGACTTTAGATGTGGATGGCTTGGTGACTGGACAGGAGTACTACTTCCGTGTCTCTGCCGAGAATGAGGAGGGAGTTGGGCCAGAAACTGAGATGAAGGAGCTGGTCAAACCAACAAGGGAAGCTGGTGAGAATGTCATTTGATTTGGTTTTGAACTGTGGAATTTTTGCAATGGTTGTCCTGATTGATGGAGTCCAATGTAGGGAGCAAAGACAATACAATAAGCATGGTATTTCAAGAATTGATACACAAGTTTACGATTAGAACACAACAATATTTACTCTGTTTCAATTGGGCTGCACAAGTTTACAATCACAACACCACAGCAATAATGTCATTTACAGCAAAAAAAGATAAGTCAGCAGTTGTCTTTTTTCAGTAGAGCTGTTCCAATATTTAATCATTTTGATACAAATGTTAGTGGAATCAACATCTTTGTTGAATGATATGGCTATTATGCCAGTATATAGCTATTCTGATGAACACGTGGGGGAATTCGGGGGCTGTGATTGGATAGTCTCTTCCTATCATCAAAGCATATTGCTGCCGAAGTCGGCCATTTTACTCAATATCCAAAAGCATATTGAGTAAAATGGCATCCAAAAGCATATTGAGTAAAATGGCCGACGCATGGTTCTGGTTTACACATCTGCACCACGCGGCGATGTTTCTATCGACAACAGCATACACTGACAACTTGAAATTCTTCTCGGGAATGTTTTTCAGCTTTACAAACTTGAAATTCTTCTCGGGAATGTTTTTAAGCTAAGTTACAAATGTCGATAGCAAATTTCCAGAAGCTGCAATCTGAAGCGACCTATCTCTGATTCTAGCAGACGATCTCTCCAATGTTTAACACAAAATCAGCAAACTCTCCTGTCACATAGAACGTCCATTGTATAGTGCAATGTTGAAATGAAGTTACTGGTCTGAAACATTTAGTCGTTTCTTCTGAGACAATCCTTGTTCTCTTATCATCTGCAGATTTACCGCAGTCTTCACCACGCGAATTCCCAACAGAAGTCAGACTTTCGAACATACAATATACGTAGGCAAGCATGATACGTCATGACGTCATATGATTCCTAGCATATTGACGTAATGCTAAACATCCGGTTATCTCGAGTTTTCTCCGTAATACATGTCCGTGGGTTTTTCAATGTTCGGTTATTTCCGTGGCTTCATGCGGAAAGGGAACCATCGTCTGCACTCAACGAAATGGACCATTCTGGTACTTGTTGCTGACAAAAACATGATTTTAACACAGAATTTAATGTCAGAATAGCTATATAATCGCTATTGTGTTTTCATCGTAGCAATAGGGTCCGATATTTAGACTCGAACAAGTATAATGCGACTCGTCTTCGACTCGTCGGCATTATACTTGTCTCGTCTAAATATCGGGCCCTATTGCTACGCTGAAAACACAATAGCTGGTAATGATGTACTCATTTTATTGACCATCTATCAAACATATCTTCCAGTTGTTCCTGAACCTCCTACGGGACCCGTCTACTTCAGTCACTTGGATGCAACAAGTGTTGTCCTTGACTGGCGTGCGCCTCGAGATGATGGCGGTGCCCCTGTGCTTAACTACCGCATTGAGGTGTCGCAGAACCAGGAAACCTGGACAGAGGTGACCATTGTTGATGGTGACTTGACCAAGACCAAGGCAAAGAACCTGGCCACAGACAAGAAGCACTACTTCAGAATCTTCGCCATCAACAAAGTGGGAACCAGCAAACCGCTTGAGTCGGATGCTGTTACACCAAAGAGGCCTGTTGGTAAGTCACTGTGTCCTTTTTTTTTTATGTCAATCTCAAGTTGAAAAAGTCTATTTAGTTTAAAAGCAAAATGTTTGTCAGCTTGCGAAACTCTGTACAGTGAAAACTGTCAAATACGGTCACTGGACTTAGCGGACACTCGCAGAATACGGACAGTCAGTCTCGGCACGGACTGCTTTACACTGTAAAACACCTGTACGTTACGGCCACCTCGGCATTACGGACGCGGACAGGTATTTTGGGTCCATAATAAGTCATATACCTGCTAAATACGGACATCCACAGCAAGCTGGGAAGTTCGATCGACGAAGAAGACGATAAATCGATCAGTTGATATTAGTCGGTATCTGAGCAGCTCTCGCGAGACACGCTATTTGTTATGCTTTGAACATCGCGAGAACTTCGAACCTTGGCTTGTGCAGCTCGCACGAGATCGTTGTACCGCATGCTTTGCTATGCTCTGAAGTTTGCGAGAGATTACGAGAGCTTGGAATACTGATAGAGTCTATTCTTGGTGAGTGTTTTAAGTCGACGCATTTGATTGGCTGCTAGAGTTCCAAGGCAGCCAATCCAACGCGTGGAACGTGTTCGGCGGAACGGAAGTGAAAGTGTATGAGTGAATGTATCTTCTCTTCGAAAGAGTGATTCGTGTTTAACAAGATGGCAGCAAGAAATTCAAATTCAAGAAAAGGAAGAAATGCGCTGACTTTAGAACAAAGGATAAATGTTGTCAAACAACTGGAAAGTGGGAAATCATGCCGAACGATTGCACAAGAGCTTGGGTGTGGGAGAACGCAGATTTCGAAAATCAGCGTCGATCGGGAAAAAATAATGAAGTTGTGGGAATCGGGAGACGGACGTGCTGACCAGAAATGGGTTTCGAAGAAGACAACCGAATACGAAGAGCTAAATGACGCCGTGTTCGAGTGGTTTTCAACCAAACGTGCGAATCACATTGCCATCAATGGTCCACTCAGACAACGCTGGACAAATTCTTTCAAAAGCTGATGAGTGCAGAATGAAGTGAATGTGAATGTGTTGTATGAATGAGATCCAGTAACTTTTTAACAATTTAAATTTATACAGTTGATATGATAAAAAGCTTTTAAACTTGTTTTACAACAGTCAATATTAAATGTTTCTCTGTTTAATCTAAACAGCTTCTGTTTTTCTTATAAATGTACATGTACATGTGCAGTACTCTCTCTCTCTCTCTCTCAACTTGACTTTGTCGCGTTTACTTGCACCTGTCTAATAAGGACACCTGCAGAATAAGGACACTTTTGTCTGGTCCCAAGGGTGTCCTTATTTGACAGGTTTTACTGTACCGTATTTGACGGATTACAAGACGCACCGTTTTATAAGCCGCACCCCCGACTTTAAAAAAAAAAATTGGGACGAGCCACGTATAGGCCGCGTCACTATATTAGCCGCCGTCGAAAAAAATATAATCAGATCGTGTCAATCAATCAAAACAACCAGGCAACGAAAGTACGGTATTTGGCAAAATCGGCTCCGAGAATAAACAAGTGAAACAAAGAAGAAAAGTGATAAAGTTTGAAGAAAAATATCACACACACAATTTGTAACCAACACACACATGTAGTCCCGCCCGGAATAAGCTTTTTTGGGATGATTTACGACTTTTGCGCACATTTCGAGCAGACGAAAACACAACATGGCGGCTCTCGCTCCTCCAACTATCGCGAGACACAAAAAAACGAAATCTCGCACGCGCGAGATCCTGATACATCCGATGTTTCTCTGTACGCTATCTTGTCACGACGACTTGTTGACAAACGAAGATTCGCGAAAGAAAGAGAAAAGCGCCGAGTCTTGAGTAGAGAGCTAATAAAGTACCGGTAATCGCTAATCGAGCGAAATGAAAATCCGCGGCGACTTCCATTAGGTGAATGCTATTCAAGTTTAGGTAACGTTTTAGCCGCATCTTTTTATAAGCCGCAATGCGATTATTTTTGAAAAAAAGTCGCGGCTTGTAGTTCATCAAATACGGTACTTTGTGTTGTACTTTGTATTTGTATGTATTATTCTCTTTTCTGTGTTTGTGTTTCTGTGGTAAGTCTTTTTATGCCATACATGATGTCTCATATAATGCTTCCCTTTAGAGCTTCAAAGTTATCTTTTGTTGTTTGTAATTCATCTTAATGAAATTTTCATGTTGTTTTCCTAGGACCACCGGGAAAACCAGTGGGACCTTTGGAAGCAAAGGCCATCACCCGCGACTCTGTCCAGCTGGACTGGAAGCCACCTCAAGATGACGGAGGCTTGCCCATCACTGGCTACATCATTGAGAAGCATGAGGCCATGCGCATGACATGGAGTCGCGCTGACAAGACCACAGACGACGAGGACACTGGAGGGACTTGTCACTGGAGATGAGTTCTATTTCCGTGTGGCAGCCGTCATCAATATTTTCATATACATGTAAGAACAAAACGTGTTAAGACTGGTGTTGTGCATCTAGTTTGTTCAATAAATGTCTTTCTATCTTCAATGGTTTTGGGTAGATGAGATAACAAGAGAAGGATATGGGCATTGGAATTACGTCAACATTTCGAGCATTGTCACAGATGAAACATTTACTGCAGGGTGCTCCTGATTAACAAACCGAGCAAAACTGAAAATTATTGAAGAGAAGACATGTCTGAACAGTTTATAAAGAGACAAGTTTGCAATCATTTGTGAACACCATTATTGTATGGAGGAGTAACTGTTCCCCTACCCCCTAAGAAGGTATTTCTGTCCGTCAACCACGTGAGCGATCGCCACAAATCGAGGCATCACTCGCATTTCAGTTTGGACACACCGGCTGATTGCAAATGCACAGTACGTGTTTCGACACTGAAACGTGACGATTGAGCGTCAAAATAGTTTCTTAAAACAGTCGAAAATGGAGTTAAATGTGACTTCAACACTCAGTGGCGATCGCTAGAGTAGCGATTGTTACTAGACGGACACTAGAAAACCTCAGAAAATGTAATTACTTTGCGATTTTTTTAACTGAAAAACTGTTGCGGTCTTTTTCTGTCGAGCGCGAGCGTCAACGTAAAACAACGTGACGTCACTTCCTCCCCAAACGGTTAGTTTTTGAATGAAAAGAAAAATGTGGCGATCGCTAGATTGTTTAGACGGATTGGATCGCAACTTTGAAACTCGGGTCACCGTGCGTCGATCAAGGGCAAATTGACCTCGGCAACATTATAACTCACTTCAAGGGTGCACAAACTTGTATTTACAGTATACAAAATTAGGTAAACTTGTGTTTTTGTCCTGTGAAATCACAATTAGTTTCGATGCTCTTGATATCGCTATGCCGACGGACAGATCCGAATCCCCATACATTTTTTTTTGCGGAGCTAGTATAAGTTAGAATTTGTGTTATGGATATCGATTGTTGTTGAAAAACAATCATTTCAATGTGTTCTGGCACTCTCAACCACCACAGCATTGATACTTGTGCATGTGTGTGTTGGAATTTAGTTCTTTGTTTAGTGATGCTGTGGCAAAAGTAAATTCATCCATCCGTATTTTGACGATCGCCACCATTCACACGCACATAAATAAACACATTATCAAAAATTTCAACTTTTATTTTCAAAAAAGTATTTAAACAACAACTAGTTTGCATGTTAATACAACAAATACAGCAGATTCTCACAGATATGGATTTAAAAGACTAAACAAATCTGAGACTATCAAAATGGCCTGATACCATGAAACCTGCCTCAAGCAAAAACACATAAAAAGACTCTTTTGTGCAATGTTTTTGCCTGTGGATCTTTTAATGGGTAAAAATGCTTGGGGGAAAAAAATTAGTAGTCTACCACAAGTAGATATGGGATGTGAAGATCATCGCCGTGTGGTTACCGTCCTTGAAAATCACATTCTGAGAAAATTGCATTTGAAAGTTTGTGAAGTGTTTTGCTGCGCACAGTGAAGACAGATTGACAAACCAAGAGTATGTGTGCATGCGGGTACTTTTCACTGACATTTTCTTATACTCCAAGTGCTCTTCACAATCCCCTATCAGTCCAAAGTTGCACATATGGACATCAGACTGTTGCTATAACACTCAATGAAACATCAAGTACAATGATTATGATCAGCTGGAAAAAAGGCGTGTGGAATTTTACTTGCTACTCTTGATGTTCTCAGTTTTATCGCAGGAGCAGACATGTGGTTTCTGCTAATTCTTGTTTCCATTGCACAAAAAGTGGCCGATTTTTGATCGGAAATTGCTTCGAAGTAAGCATTATTTTTTCCAAAACTCATGGAACTTTGCCTTTAGGCAGGACGTCAGTCGGGCTTCTGCCAAAATAAACTCTAGACATAATGTTTCCCTGACAATTTCAAGGGATTCAATGATCTAGAGGGAGAAAAGAATATACATTTCTTATTGGTGAAATAGAGTCGGGATGAAATCCAAAAGATTTAGCCCAACATTTGATTCACCGGAAAATGCACCTAGTTGTTGCGTTCCTTGAATGAGAAAAGTTGGATTTTGCAACGAAGCAAATATCTAAGTCAAAATATCATTGTTTCACCAAGAATGAGATACATGAGTGGGAGATGGGTCCGAAGTTCGATTAGCAGTACTTTAGGATGTAACTGGGACAGTCAAGGTGGAGTTTATGTGAGATAAACAAGGCCTGACGTCCTACCTCTGTACCTGTTATTCAGGCGTCGTGGACTCGACATTCACACCGACCGCTAGCTTATTTTTCTTCGTTGCTCGATCTGCCGCAAGTTGTAACTTCCCCTGCCTCTTGCATGATAGACACCCGCCGAATTTATCTTTTAGAGGCCGAGTTGGGAGAAATATCGCTGTTTGAGACGTCGAACCGATTCGAAATAAGGTTCGCGTGTTTATGCGGATGTGGTGCGCGCGAATGCGCAGAACTACTTCCCGGCTGAAAGTTATTGGAAATGACCAATCAGCGAATAGATTTTCAAAGGTAAAGGTCACTTTCCAAATATGGAACATTTTGCAAGTGAAAGTAGCCTTCGCCAGCTCTTGTGTTGCGGCCGTTGAGGGACACAAACGGGCTTTATTTCCATGACTGTGACATCGTCAACAAACGGAAATTCCCGCTGAGTACGCTGCATGCAATAACTTTGACAAACTCATCGACATGTTGCTGCTGCTCTGCCATGAAAAAATCGATTTTTGTTATAAGTCTGCATATTTTTAGCATTCACTCACTTTGCAAATCATCACTTTATTGAAAAAAGAGGATGAAATTGACAAAATAAACATCATGCAGTTATTCTAGGGTGTTCAAACTGCCTAAAAATGATAAAAACCCAAATCACATCATGGGACCATTTTGGATCAAAATTCCGTGCCACCTCTGCCCTTAATCCATGTAGTGTAGTCAATTGTAGGGGTTCCATGGTGACATTGTTATCAGGATGAAAAGAAAAGTTATCTGAAAAATATGATTTATTTCTTTTCAGGTGACGATGATTACGAGGATCAAGTTGGGCCTGGCGTGGAGGGTGAACGGGGCTCCAAGCTGGTGTCTGACAGGGACCCTGATGCTCCCATGGGGTCGCCTTCACGCGGCGGGAGCGTTTAAACAGAGCTACCCCACCCCTTTACTTCTCTTCTTTTGTCTTATTTCTGCCTTACCAGTCCTTTCACCTATATTTCCTTCCAAGAAAACTCTCCCTACTATTCCCTGCAGTTTTCCAATTCTTTTCTTGTTGTCTTATTTCTACCTGACCGGATCCATCACCTTTATTTCACTTACCAAAAGTCTTCTTTTCCACATCCTTATTTCTCTGCACCCCGCATGTTGTAAGAGGCGACTAACGGATTCTGTTTCTCCTTTTACCCTTGTTAAGTGGTTCTTGTATAGAATATAGTCAATGTTTGTAAAGATTTTAGTCAAGCAGTATGTAAGAAATGTTTAGTCCTTTGTACTGGAAACTTGCATTCTCCCAGTAAGGTCATATATTGTACTACGTTGCAAGCCCCTGGAGCAATTTTTTGATTAGTGCTTTTGTGAACAAGAAACACTTAACAAGTGGCTCTATCCCATCTCCCCCCTTTCCCTCGTCGCGATATAACCTTCGTGGTTGAAAACGACGTTAAACACCAAATAAAGTAAAGTAAAAGGGATCCTGATGACGACCAAGTTGTGCAGCCTGAGACTGATGAGTCTGACTCCGACTGTGATAGCGTAATGTATCCTGCCCTAGTTACACCTTGCAAACAAGACAAATCTAGAGCTGATCCTTTACATGTTGCAGAAAAAGCTCCCCAGGAAAACAAATGGGGTAAAAAACATTCATGCAAATTTTGTTCAAAAATGGTAGTAAAAATGTCGACACATTTGACAAAGGTCCATGCTCACGGAGCGGATGTGGCGGCAGTTTTGAGACTTCCCAAAGGATCCAAAGAGAGAAGGAACGGGTTTGTAAGATTGCTCAATGAGGGAGACTATAAACACAACTATGATGTGTTGGAAGGCCAGTCCGGAACAGTCATTCCAAAGTACAGAAAAGCAGGTCGCCAGGTAGGTCAACTTTCAGCCTGCAGGTTTTGCCAAGGGCTGTATGCCAAGTCCCTGTTGAGTAAGCATTTGCACAACTGTCCACAAAATCCAGATCCAAGTAAGCACTTGAAGTGGGGCGAGTGTTCCAAGGTAGGATCATACATGCTTCCCATTGGAAAAGAAAAGAACAGTGCCTTCTTTCAAGCTGTTGTTGGAAGAATGAGAGATGACGCCGTCATGAGAGTCATAGCAAATGACAGTCTGATCATCAAGTTTGGTTCCAGGTTGTTCTACAAAAAAGATGTGGAAGAACATACTAGGGGCAACATCAGCAGCCGGCTGAGAGAACTAGGGCGTTTGGTCTTGGAGTTAAAGGCAAAATCTGAAATGAAGGTTGCAAGCCTTAAACAAGCACTTGATCCTATCCATTTTGATTTGGTCATTGAAACAGTCCGAGCCATGGCTCACTTTGAAGAACCAAGCCATGCTTACAAGAAAGGGAACCTGGCTCTCAAACTTGGCTACTCTCTGAAGACCTGCTGTAAAATTCTTGTGTCGGAAGCCATCAAATCCAGTGACAAGCTTTTGCTGGAAAAAGTCCAAAACTTTTCTTCTCTCCTGGCGAGTGATTGGCATGATTCTGTCTCAGCAGGTGCTGCTCAGTCGGTCACAATGGCTAAAATGAACAAACAGCTCCTCCTTCCCTCTTTGAAAGACGTCGAGAAAGTGAATGGTGTGATCAACGAGGACATGCAATCAACTGAATACAGTGTCCTGGCCAAAGCCACACTAGCCTCTCTGACCATCTTCAACAGAAAAAGAGGAGGGGAGTTGCAGAGAATGAAAGTTCAGGACTTTCAAGTGTTGCAGTCGTCGTCAATTGAGGAGGAAATGCTGAAAACTCTGACAACAACTGAGCAAAAGCTTGTCAAGATCCTACAAAGAGTGGAAATCAAAGGAAAGTTCACACGACCTGTGCCCATCCTCTTGACACCAAGCATGGTTCATGCTGTTGAGCGTTTGTTGAAGATGAGAGCTGAGAAAGACATCACAAGTCCATACTTATTTGCCTCAAGTGGTGAGAAGCCCTTTAGGGACTCTGACGTCCTTAGGACCTATGCACAGAAGGCGCAGGTGGATTCTGAATCACTGTTCACAGCCACCAACCTCAGGAAACAACTAGCAACACTTAGCCAAGCGATGGAGTTGTCAAAGTTAGAGGAAGACCAACTGGCAGGCTTTCTCGGACATGACATTCGCATCCACAGGGGTGTCTACAGAAAGCCAATTCAGATTGTTCAGAAGGCAAAGGTAGCCAGTGTCCTCTTCAAACTCAACAGAGGTGTTGATATACCCGAAGAAATTGACGAAAAGAGTCTTGAAGAAGAAATTCTACCTGCAGATGAAGAGAATGAAGATGAGGAACCTGCTGCCACTGCCAGCGCTGAAGTGTCTAAAGAAGAAAGACCACCATCTTGCTCTCTTTCAAATGAAAATACAGCTGGAGCTTGTGCATCCGTTGGTGATGTTTCCCTTACCATCGCCCCAGCTACCAGTACATCAGCTAAAGGGGGTAAAACACTGACTCAGAAGAGAAGGCCTGATGGAACAAAAACTCAGAAGAAAATGCCTTGGAAAAAAGAGGAAATTGCTGCAGTTGAGAAACATTTGGCTGCATGTTTTTCAATGAATAAAGTCCCGCAAAAACTTGAAGCAGAAAGATGCAAACAGGCAGAAAGTAGTGTTCTAAAGCACAGATCCTGGAAGGACATTAAATACTGTGTCCACAATCGTCTCAAGCAAATAAGGTCAAAGTAGGTACCTATAATGGTCAGAAGTTGCAAATGAGAGACTGATCTCTTGGGAGCGCTAACTGGTGAAGGGTCAGCTCTAGGGAAAACTTTTGAGTTGAGATTAAAGGCCTTACTCTGTATTTGTAGAGGCAGCTTACATCATCTTGGTTTGCAGCTGGTATTTCTGCCACATGGCATAAAGGAAACTGAAAGTATGGATTGGTAGGTTTGTCAAAATTGTTGGCTGTAAACACAATCCCATGTTGAGAAAAAACAAACACCAAAAACAACACTTCACATCTGCAGGTTCCCGCAGTGGGGCACTGCGGTTATGAAATTAAAAGCCCCTCCTGTTTTTGGAACCGCAGGAGCTTTCTAGTTTGCTGTTAGGTAGATTTTTGGTTCCTCTTTCCTGTCATGCTCTCTTTTTCTTCATGAATTCTTTTTTTTTTTCTGCCTTCTTGCTCATTCACCTGTATTTTTTCCAAAAATCTCTTCTCTTGCCGCTTGTCTCGCGATTCATGTATAGTTTAATCTGTTAGTGTTCTGATGTAAGTCCAGCAGTAGATAGGTTAAGCCTATTTTAACATACTGGAAACTGGTAATCTTCCAGTAGGTATTAATTTAGTTTTACTAAAGCCTGCTGGGACACAAGTAATGGGTTAGTGCATTTGTAAACAGGAATCGCTTGACAAGTGGCCCCCTTCATCCCCCCCTTCCTCGTCCTGATATGGCTCTGCGTAGTCGGCTGGACGTTAAGCAACAAATAAACAAACAAACAAACAAACATCTGCAGGTTTTATTAAATCTTACATTCTTATGTTATAATAATTATGAAAGTCACGGCATTGTACATCAAAAAAGAAAGTTGATTTGGCTTGCAAATCTCATCATGCCATATTTAATCTAGCATTTTCCTGGAATATTGTTTTCTTTGATTTGATTTTGACAGACTGTGACACACCTCCAATGAGGAGTCTTAATTTGAAAAAAAAATTCAATCTTTATCTATTAGGGCAAATTCTGTTAAAAAGCTCTTTTTATGCTATTTCTTTGATTGGTTTTTGACAGTGTGGCTAAAGTGTTAAGCTGTCGGCAAAAATCTTATTTTAAGTTGGTTATTTTTATTTTTGTATTTGATTTGCTACAATGAGGCAGTATTCCAGGGAACACCCTAATAGAATGGGTTTCTGAAAAATGATGAGGTTACAATTTATGCCTCCAGTTCTTATGTTGAACAAGGCGTGTGTGTATGTTTTAATTTTTAATTTCTCAGAAATTAAAAGTAATTACTGTTACAAAAGGGCAGGTTTGTACATAGAAAGTAAAAAGACTTCTCTTCACTCTTTGGGATAATAGAGAGATTAAGAAGCACTACCACATTCGTTTCGTTGGCATTTTCGGTTGTAAAACGTCACACCTTTTTGAGTACACGTGACTTCCGATCTCTACGAACAGAAATTCGCTTCGCCAAGAGAAACGAAATTTGTAGAATTGGTCATTCTGACGAAAGTGACTTCGGTCGCGTTTTATATTCGAATAGTCATAAAATATGCCTACCTTGTGTAATCGATGTATGCTCTGACATCTTTAGGCGCGATTTATCATTGAAATGTTTTTAAAAATCAAGTTTAAAAAGCCGTAAAGCAGGCTTGAATTGGGTAAGTGAGTGACTGAGCAGACGAAAGAAATTTCAAGATGGCGACCCAAACATCAGGCCGACTCAACTTTTCAGTCGGCTGGTCAAGCCGCCTAGAGGAGAAAAATGCATGAAGCAGTTAAAGTTTATGATGTGTTGAGTTGTGGCCTGAGTATCTGATGCGTTTCAGCAGAAGTGAGGCAGCTGGTATTATCTGATCGACACTTCTGAACCGGTGCGACCAGCGAAACGAAATTCTTCTGTCCTCTTAACCGCTGTACTAGCGACACATGGTGTTCCCCCGCCGAGTGTCTTTTGCAACCACGAAAATGCCAACCATATGAATGTGGTAGCCCTTCTTAAAGTCTCTAATGTAAAAAAAAAAAAACTAAAAAAAAATGAGAGAGTATGATTGTAATGTTCACTAAAATGCATGACTTAAATTTTAGTTGCTTTGCCTTGAGAATCTCAGCATGTTATTTGTAAGCTAGAATTTTGCTGAAATATTAGTTTCTTTGATTTTTGTTTTGTTTGTGTTATCATTTTGCTTTGTTTATTATTTGATTTGCTACAATTAGATTTATTTGAGTGAACACCCTGTCAGAATGGGTTTCTGAAAAATAATGGGGTTACAATTTCTGCATCCTATTTTCATGTTAAAATAGACGTTAGTATGCAGTTTTGATTTTATCCAGCTTTTTTTCTGTGAAATTATTTGTAATACTTATTAAGGACAGTATTGTACATAGAAAGTAAGAAAAGAAAACACAACTCTTCACCCTTTGGGATATGTACGGTTGAAATGCAAAACTTACATTTCAGTTGACTTGGCTTGAACATCTCGCTGTGTTATATTTTAGCTAGAATTTTGCTGAAATATCATTTTCACTTTTTTATTTTGAAGGACTGTGTCACACGTCTTGGCGGGAAAATCTCCTATCTTAATACTGTGAGGGGAAAATCTGTTTAAAATTAACTATATTTATGTAATGTTTCTTTGCTGTTTGAAAATATGTAACTAAAGTGTTCAGCGGTCAGCAAAAATCTTATTTTAAGGTTTTTTTGGTGTATTTGTTTGATTTGCTACAATAAGGGTGTGCATTCAAGTGAACACTCGGCCAGAATGGGTTTGTGAAAAAGAATGTTACAGTCATGCATCCAATTTCTATGCTGACATTTTTTTGCATGGGTGTTTCTTTTTTTAAATAAACTTCAATCAATCTTATGTTTTTAGTGATAATGTGATAATGTGTATACACATTTAGGGCTGTTTTTCAGTATTAATAACATGTTCTGTTTGATTAAGGGTATTCAGCTGGTATTTCCTTGTTTTTACTACCTATTTTATTCATGTTTTTATTACTTTATTAGTGGAAGAATCTGTTGTAATGTATGTTTGATGGTGTATGCTTTTAATCAAGCGTTGCTGACTATGAATGTAGATGTAAATGCTTGTATAACTGTGTTTGAATTTTAAATGTGTCAAGCGCAAAGAGCATAATTGTAAAGTTATGATGTTGCGCTATATAAATGCTCATTTATTATTATTATTATTATTATGTTCTGTGAAGCTATTTTTAATGTAACTTTTTGTTTGTTTGTTTCTTTTTTTCCCTTTTTTTGGTAGTTTCCTACTATTCACAAGACACTAGCACTCTTTAGTGGTGTTTTTTTCAGGTTAGATTCATTTTTATTACAGAATACATTTTGCCAAGCCACTTGTACTTCCTGTTTTGTCAGCTTATGTCAGTCTTGCATCAGTCAACAAGAAAGTTAACAGGGAACACCCTAACAGAATGGGGTTCTGAAAAGTAATGAGGTTACAACTTACGCCTCCAATTCTTATGTTGAAATAGACGTGTGTGTGCGTTTTGATTTTCAATCTATCTTGACGTGTTCTGTGAAATTATCAGTGATCATTACTACAAAAGGGCAGTATTGTACCTAGAAAGTAAAAAAACAACCAACTCTTCACTCTTTGGGATAATGTAATGTTTACTGAAATGCACGACTTAAATTGTAGTTGCTTTGGCTTGAGAATCTCATCATGTTATGGTTCATCATGTTCAGTTACTGAAAAAAATATTAGTTTTTTTGATTTTGAAATGCCATGTTTTATCGTTTTGTTTTGTTTGTTTTATTATTTTGTTTTGTTTGTATTTGATTTGCAACAGTGAGGCCTTATTTGTGAGTGAACACCCTTTCAGAAAGGGTTTCTGAAGATTAATGGGGTTACAATTTTCTGTTTTGGCAGCTTATGTCAGTCTTGCAACAGTCAACAAGGAAAGATTGCTCTTGTGTGTGAAAAGGATTTAAAAAAAAATATTCTATTTAATTGTTTTAATTTTTTTGTTTAGCATACTGTAATGTCATGGATCACAAGTAGATGAAACTTTTTGACGAAAGAAATCTCATATGGTTTGTTGTTATTGTTGGAGTTAGGAGAGGTACTGCTGTATAGCACAGAATTGTCCATGATCCGTTTGAACGATTCAAGTGTACTCAGTATACTTACCTTTTTTTCTTATGTTGAATAAAACACACCACGAAAAACCATGGATGCAGTCTGTACTCATTTCAGTGTGTGATATCACAATGGGCAGCAAATGGTTCTATATCTTCCTCCTCCTCCCCCTCCCCCACACACAGATCTATGAACAATTTCCACATAACACCTGCTGCGAACTGGACACGAATCCCAAAACTATTTGCTTTTCAAAGTGTTCATAGTAACCTGACAAAAAAACATACTTACCTTATATTGGCCAGTTGTCAAGATTTGTATTTCAGGTATGAAGCAAATATTTTTCGGGTTCGTGTTCAGTTAGTCAAATATGGAACATTTGGTTCTATTATGTGAACTGAAGGATTTATGTAATAATCATCATCAAACACAATCTAAAACCTACAAAAAGAAGGCAAAAGTCAAAGTTCTTGCATGATAACAGATCAATTATCCACCCATATCCTTTGGGGTTTATGGAAAAGAAAGTATACAATCATTTCTACAAATACCACAGTATTAATTACAAGAATATTTTTTGCACATTAAAATGCATACATAATGCAAAATGTTCAAATCAGATAACTATACAGTCCACACACAAAACATTCACACACGTTGGACCAAGGGAGACCCCTAACGCGTACAAAGGTTTTTAAGAGAAAAGACTGAAGTGTATAAACCCAGGTGTCTGTGTTTCTATAACATGTGTGAACCCAAATGTCACTGTGTTTTGTGAATGTGTGTACGAACCCAAAAGTAGGTGTGTTTCATGTCAGGACAAAATGGGTTCACAATTCTAGAAACCCATTTTTCTAAAATGCCCCATTTTTATTTCTGTGTGTGCTTGGCTTGTTTTTTATTAATACTTGACCAGGACCTGTTCATGAATTCACCTCACATTCCTGCCTTTTTGAGCCAAAGCTTGAGTTTGAAATATGGTAAGAAAGTGATGTACCCATTTGCACCATGTATTGCAAAAAGCCCCATTTTGACTCAAATACAAGCATGTGTGTGTGTGCGAGTGTGTGTGTGTGTGTGTGTGTGAGAGAGTGCGTGCGTGTGTTACAGTACTACCTGGTTGGCCGGTCCTATCTGGTCAAATGGGTCAAAATAGCCATTTCTGCACTTTCGCTGCTTGTGGAAGACACTTCAAATACTCCTATACGAGTGATAAATATCAAGCCTACTGACAAACTGCCACATTTTCGCGTTTCGTTACATTTTCATTTTTATATAATTTTCTCAAGCAATGGGAACTCCCGGGAATTCCCCTTTTACGCGCGCGTCATGAAGTTCGGCTGCAAAATGCACGGGTCACTATTTTTCATCTGTGCCCTGCTTGTAGCGTTTTGTGGCGAAAGAGGACTTGCGGCAGACAAAGAGGACAGACAGACAGACAGACAGACAAACCGATACACAGACATACAGACACGGAGACAAACACAGAGAGAGAGAGAGAGAGAGAGAGAGAGAGAGAGAGAGAGAGAGAGAGAGAGAGAGAGAGAGAGAGAGAGAGAGAGAGAGAGAGAGAGAGAGAGAGAGAGAACTTTGAACTTTTGAACTTTATTACAGGAAAGATAGCATTAGGTCCGTAGGACCTTTCTTACAGCTAGTCCTGATCTAAGCAAAATGGTTATAATCGAAATGGGAATACATAGGAACAAACTTTTTATGATGAAACGCAGACACACGCAATAATAGTAAAGAGAGAGAGAGAGAGAGAGAGGCAGAGAGAGAGAGAGAGAGAGAGAGAG
>NW_027127307.1:0-17500 GCF_037325665.1 Littorina saxatilis
TAAAACGACATTTCAAGCGGTCAGCCTTGACACAGATTTGGCTCAATGATGTGGTCCGAGAGGCTTGAAAACAACGTTAGAAAAACCGAGTTTGGTCTCTGTTCAACACCACTAGTCGTCTTTAGGAATGGGCCTTTTCTTTTAAATCTAAAATATTTATTTGAATTTAACATGTTAGAATTCTTAACCGTAATTCATAATCAAACACAAATCTAAAGTCTAATGGAGTTCCAGACATATAAAACCCTACACACATTTTTTTCAATAATGGGCTAATAACATAGAGCTTAAACAATGACCACGAGCTGATTACTGGAAAATAAACCACGAGTGGGTATTTGCATCTGAATTACCAAGCGGCTGCAAATACCCACGAGGGTTTATTTTCCAGTAATCAACGAGTTGTCGTCATTGTTTAAGTTATTTACACAACGAACAACACGGGTAGAACATGCAGTCATTGAGACGACATTTTGTAGGCAATTTCATTTCAGCCTAATCACTCAGAGTGTCAATTGCGCGTCATTTGAATAGTCCCCTCGATTCTGACACAAACTTTACTTGTGAGGGTATTAAAAGTCGAACTCACGTTTAGCAAACGATCTACATACATTTTAACATTGACGAAATAAAGAAAACAACAAAGAATACACATAATCTGCTGGGGTGAAAAGTGCTGAGTGAAGATTATGAGTTCGCCGAAGCGGTGAGAGAGAGAGAGAGAGAGAGAGAGAGAGAGAGAGAGAGAGAGAGAGAGAGAGAGAGAGAGAGAGAGAGAGAGAGAGAGAGAGAGAGAGAGAGCGATCGAGATAGACAGTGATTCAAGGCGCACAACTCTAGTACTCTTCATCGGCAACCGCTTAGATCAATCCCGACAACAAAATCCTGATTCAAAATCCTGAGCGACGAAATAAGAATTAAACTAAAACAGTATGCTTACAGTTTTGTTCATGGTCAATGTCGCTCAGGTCGGTGTTTAAAAAAAAAGTTCCATATAAAGCAATGGGCCCTTAATTGCGATTTGTTTATGTTTCTCATTTAAAGATTGTTCGTATAGCAGCAGACAGTGAATCACGTCACACGATGAACGTAAACAGTTGATACGCACTCACACAATGTCCTGACACAATGAAGAGGGCCCCAAAGGGGGGGTATCATCACGATCACGGGAAGGGAAATTTTAGCTTTCACGATCACAGTTACCTTGATTTTTGTTTTCACGATCACAAACACCTTGACGAATAGAGGATCATAGAGTGATACAGCTGTGAAAAATGTACGTTAAAAATAAAATGCTTTGCAATAATGCCCATCACGATCACGAAAACAAATGACGATCACGATCACGAGACTTGATTTTTGTGTCATCACGGATCACGGGCAAAGTCCCATCACGATCACAGAAATAGAAATTTCGGCAATCACGGTCACAGAAAGGTCAAAAAACGCCAATCACGATCACGATTTTAAACCCTTTGGGGCCCTCAATGAACCGTGGTTGAACAATGCTTTTATCGCTTCTCATTTTCTTATCCAAAATGAGAGCAAAAGATTCAAAATCAACGTAAAACAAGTTGCGTAAGGCGAAAATACAACATTTAGTCAAGCTGTCGAACTCACAGAATGAAACTGAACGCAATGCAATTTTTCAGCAAGACCGTATACTCGTAGCATCGTAAGTCCACCGCTCGTGGCAAAGGCAGTGAAATTGACAAGAAGAGCGGGGTAGTAGTTGCGCTGAGAAGGATAGCACGCTTTTCTGTACCTCTCTTCGTTTTAACTTTCTGAGCGTGTTTTTAATCCAAACATATCATATCTATATGTTTTTGGAAACAGGAACCGACAAGGAATAAGATGAAAGTGTTTTTAAATTGATTTCGAAAATTTAATTTTGATCATAATTTTTATATTTTTTAATTTTCAGAGCTTGTTTTTAATCCAAATATAACATATTTATATGTTTTTGGAATCAGAAAATGATAAAAAATAAGATGAACGTAAATTTGAATCGTTTTATAAAACATTATTTTTTTTTTACAATTTTCAGATTTTTATTGACCAAAGTCATTAATTAATTTTTAAGCCACCAAGCTGAAATGCAATACCGAAGTCCGGCCTTCGTCGAAGATTGCTTTGCCAAAATTTCAATCAATTTGATTGAAAAATGAGGGTGTGACAGTGCCGCCTCAACTTTTACAAAAAGCCGGATATGACGTCATCAAAGGTATTTATCCAAAAAAAGAAAAAAACGTCCGGGGATATTAATCTAAGGAACTCTCATGTCAAATTTCATAAAGATCGGTCCAGTAGTTTGGTCTGAATCGCTCTACACACACACACACACGCACAGACAGACAGACAGACACACACACACACACACATACACCACGACCCTCGTCTCGATTCCCCCTCTATGTTAAAACATTTAGTCAAAACTTGACTAAATGTAAAAAGAGATCAAAAAGAACTATGGATTACTAGAAAAGAAACCTTTGGAGGCAAGAAAAACATAAATACACAAAGAACCACAAAGACATACAAAAGCGTAAAGACACATAGAAACAAATTGTTATGGATGTTTTACTTAATGACGAAGACCGTTAGACTCCTGCATGAGCCTTTCAACTGTTCCATTCCTGGCGGGCACATATCACAATAGTACAGCAGATAATAAGGCAATAGTGTGTGTATTTGTGTGTTCGTGTGCGTGCTTGTGTGAGTGTATGTGTGTGTGTGTGTGCGTGTGCGTGTGTGTGTGTGTGTGTGTGCGTGTGTGTGTGTGATGCGTGTGTGTGTGTGTGTGTGTGTGTGTGTGTGTGTGCGTGTGCGCGTGCGTGCGTGCAGGCGTCAGTGAGTGAGTGTGTGTGTGTGTGTGTGTGTGTGTGTGTGTGTGTCCGTGATGCGTGCGTGCGTGCGTGCAAGTTTTTCTCTTTTCCAGAAACGCCATCACCATGAAATAATAAGATTGAATATCGTGACTTTTTTTGTGTGTGTGTGCCGTCGGAAAAGATTTACAGCGTCTGCGAAAAAGAGTTCCTTGGCTTTCCAACTGGCAGGCAACGATGCATAATTTACAGAAATGGGGCTTTGGGAAAAAAACAACTTTGTTTCTCTCTGTGAGCTAGGTGTCTCTTTTTCCTCGGGTCTTATTTTAATCCGTTTTCCCGAGTAATAAATTGAGATATTGTTCAAGACAATGGACAAGTGTCTGATTAACAGATTCTTTCCTCTCTTTCCTCCTCGCTTTTTACATTTAGTCAAGTTTTGACTAAATGTTTTAACGTAGAGGGGGGAATCGAGACGAGGGTGTGGTGTATGTGTGTGTGTGTGTGTGTGTCTGTCTGTCTGTGTGTGTGTGTGTGTGTGTGTAGAGCGATTCAGACTAAACTACTGGACCGATCTTTATGAAATTTGACATGAGAGTCATTCCCCGGACGTCTTTTTCTTTTTTTCGATAAATGTCTTTGATGACGTCATATCCGGATTTTTGTAAAAGTTGAGGCGGCACTGTCACACCCTGTCATAGCAGTAAAGCGTGCTATGAGGCACAGCGCAACCGCTACCGCGCCAAACAGGCTCGTCACTTTCACTGCCTTTTGCACTAGCGGCGGACTTCGTTCAGTTTCATTCTGTGAGTTCCACAGCTTGACTAGATGTATTAATTTCGCCTTACGCGACTTGTTTTCTTTCCGGCGTTTATCGATAAGCTGATTAATAATTGGATGTTTATAAACTTGTGTTGTGTTGTGTTGTGTTGTGTTGTGTTGTGTTGTATTGTGTTGTGTTGTTTTGTGTTGTGTTGTGTTGTGTTGTTTTGGGTTGTGTTGTGTTGTTGACACACATGCAGACAGAGAAAGTGTACAAGCACGCACGCACTCAAACACAAATGTATCGCAGACATCAGTTGTTATTTGCATAGACACTTAAATAAAGGTGCCTTTCTATGTCATAAAACGCGTCAATGAGGCTCTGTTGGGGTTAATGAAAAGTGTTTCTTTGGTCTGAAAATGAGAAGCGTCAGACACAACAGAAACCAATTACATGGTATTTAAGCGGTACAAAAAGTTAGTACCATACGTATTAAACATGAAATTTTCTTCCACAGTGGTATACAATTATCTTTCATTTTCTTGTCAATTGAAACCCCCAACATTTAGTGTCCAACGCTTTCCAAACGCACTATACCAATGGACACAGTTAATAGGTCACTATTGTCTGAAAGTTTGGAGGCAGAGGGGACTGGGAAGAAAACACATTATCCTCTGTTTAGTCCCATCTCTGGATGTGACCTTGTCTTGCAAAAGAAAGCTCTTTATAATTGTCCAAAGAGCTTCTCGCGTCTGTGAAGGCAACCTAATTCACCCGCCTATTATCTTTCACTGTGGAATCGGGTTCATTTAAAGTTCAATGTCGTCTCGAGAAGGGTGAACTCGAGGGTGAATTGCAAAAACGCGTTGCTGTAAATTGAAAAGGTTGTGGAATTCAATTAAAAAAGACAGAAAAAAAAGAAACTGATGTTGCTTAACAAGTTTTTTTCTGTATACAAAAGATAATTATCTTTTGTTTTGGTGGTTGACTTTTCGAATTGTTTTTGAGAGGGCGGATCAAACGACACTACTCAGCGTGAAAGATGTCAAGTTGCTTGTTGTCAGGACATCTTTTTTTGTTTGTTTGTTTGTTTGTTTGCTTAACGCCCAGCCGACCACGAAGGGCCGTATCAGGGCGGTGCTGCTTTGACATATAACGTGCGCCACACACAAGACAGAAGTCGCAGCAGAGGCTTCATGTCTCACCCAGTCACATTATTCTGACACCGGACCAACCAGTCCTAGCACTAACCCCATAATGCCAGACGCCAGGCGGAGCAGCCACTAGATTGCCAATTTTAAAGTCTTAGGTATGACCCGGCCGGGGTTCGAACCCACGACCTCCCGATCACGGGGCGGACGCCTTACCACTAGGCCAACCGTGCCGGTTTATCTTTTTTATTTTTTTTAAATTTTTTTGTCGATCCGTCTTCTCAATATTGATCGACCTTGCAGTCGATGTTGATAAAGATGTAACAGAAGGCGATATGCTCCCAAAGGACCAACAAACAAAGGCTGGTCTGGCAAGAATCCACCAAACGTCGTTTTTGTCATTGTTTTGGTAGTGCAAAAGTACGCACAATCATTGACAGGGAGCCAATGTTGTGAACGTAAGTTTTAGAGCGCAACTCAGGGTCCCAGCGTGCGTCAGAAGTTCAAGCGATCACGTCATACTTGAATGTGACGTCAAACGTAAACTTTGTGTATTTTTCTTTGAGTCTAAAATTGCACAGAGCTGCCAGTTCAGTAAATTTGTAGCATGTGCTTTGTCTTTTATGTGTTTTAAGAATTTGTGTTGTCAATTTGCGATTGTGTGGAGAAAAGCGACTACATGAATAATTTTGTTTTGTCTTTTCTCCATATGCAATTTTCTTCTTAAAGTTTATAGAGTGAGGAAGAAGAGAAAGTGTAGAGAGCAGAATATATTATCTAGGTTAGTATCGAAACACTCTAAAATCATATTTGTTCTTTCCCCTAGTAAATTGTTCGGAGATAAGGATGATATAGTACTTTTCTATTGTTCTCTTGCGGTAGAATTAATTGGTTAAATTGGTTTTGACACGATGGCGCCGGCTTGACTGACGGGATATGAACCCTAGGTCACAAACTCGCTACGGCTTAGTTTTGAGCACGTGGACCGCCCGCGAAAGCATTGTTTTTCGACATCCAACTCTCACCTTCCCCCCCCCCCCCACCCTCCTTTCCAGCTTGATTTTTTACTTCCATGTTGAATAATACTTGGTACACACAGACGAACACACACGCACACACTCTCTCTCTCTCTCTCTCTTTCTCTCTCTCTCTCTCTTTCTCTCTCTCTTTCTCTCTCTCTTTCTCTCTCTCTCTCTCTCTCTCTCTCTCTCTCTCTCTCTCTCTCTCTCTTTCGTCTTTTATGTAGCTTTTACATGTATATCATTCTTTCTTTTACCCATGTATTCAATATAAACATGTAGTCTGTATTCATTTGTTTAGTAGAATGTAGATTTTATGTTTATCATCTACATATGAGAAGCCTGTTGAATATACACTGTGTTTGACTGTGGTTAACTTGTAACTGCATACATTTTTGGTGTGACATGACTATTTTGCGAGATAATAGTCAGAGGTTTTGCACTTTGTTCACAGTGTTGATAACCAATGAGTGTTTGGTATCAAATGAGGCGTCGTAGAATCTCCATTTTATTGATGTATATCTTTATAGCGTTTTTGATGTAGTTTTCTTAGTACAGGAGTTTTTGTGTATGTTTGAGGGGTTTTAACTGTAGCTTGTATGGAGACTGATAGCAGCCTCGAAACTCTCCCCCCTCCCTCCCCATTTTGTTATGTGATCCCAGTGCGACGTTTTCATTGGTTCCTTAGCTGTGACGTCAGGGACAGTCATGGAAGGTATATAAGCTGTTAGTTTTCAAGGTTCGGGGGAGTCTTGGCAACCAACCTGGCTTAAGTGTCTAAATGGTATACCGGACTCCCCACCACCACTTAGGGTTACAGCATTGCTTCGGTGGGAATGGTTGTGGATGAGTCCAAACCTGAGTACTGAGAAGTATTTGTTGTTATCTCTAAACTGTCCTCCGGAGTTTTGGCAACCAACCTGGCTTAAGTGTCTAAATGGTATACCGGACTCCGCCCTGTGGACTGAACTGACAGGGTTAAAAACAAACGTTCCGCAGTCCCAGGTTACCACACGGCGAGTAAAGTGGCGTCGCTTTGCTCTTTTACTTTATTTTTATCCAGGCCCCGAACCTCTGCCCAAATTTTCAGCCATTTCAGGACATAGGATATTGCTTTCAGTAGCGTATTTTGCTAAAGGTACCTACGGGTCATGCCCAAATTTTCGGCCATTTTTGGACTTAGAATATTTTTGTAAGGAGTAGGAAAATTACAGGAATAGAGTGAACCAATGTACAGATATATTTTCTGAAAAGAACCAACGCCTTGTATTGAGTTGTTTTTATGATTTGTTTTGATTCAATACAATTTTGAACTTTACCTGCCTCTTCTTGAGTTTATATTCTGTGTGTCTGTTTGTCCTGTCGTGTGATTGCCATCCTGACAAATGACCTTCAAACACGTATAACATCTAAGACACAGACACAGACAGTTAGAGTTAATGTGAAGCTAAGACCGCTCGGCTTTACAAATGGTGTCAGAAGTGGGATAAAGATTGGTTCATTGTAGGTTTTGGGTAGCTTTTCATTTATTTTTACTTAGAAAGAGAAGATCCCTTCCCATCCCTTTGTTTTTATTTTATTTTTCTCAGTCACTTAGCCAGTGACTGTTTATTTTTCTGGACTGCTGCGAAGCAAGATGTCAGACCTTGGTTCACAAGAAGACCTGCGGGCGTCAGGCGGTACTGACGACAAGGGTCGTCGCCTACCTCCGTTGGACAGCGGGATCGAACTGACTGGCAGGGCTGTACCACAACAGACGCTTGCCTCGGCGAAGGATGACCGTCACAGCAGGGCGTTCGACCGGACCCGCAGAGACGAGGAGATCGCTTGGGGCAGCAGAACGGGACTCCTCGCCGATGACTGGGTGGAGGCCGAGACGCTTCTCGCCGGAGCTACTGGGCAAGGATCGCCGATGAGAGAACAGGGTGGCCAACTCCCTGGTTACCCATTCTCTCGACGAGGGGACAGCTCGTCGCATCACTTCGCTTTACCAACGGGACAACTGGACAGACTACACATCTCACCAACGGATGGAGAGGATCGTCCCTCTCATCGTCTCCTTTCACCGATACGGGCACGGGGAAGCGAGCTCCTTGACTATGATTCTCCTCAACGCCAGGGGGAATCACTTCATCGTTTCGCTTCGCCCACAAGGCGGGAGACTAGGAGCCCAGGCCCTGATCGCCCCCGCGAAGACGTTTCTTCACGTCATTGGGCTTCGCCGACACGTCATTACATCGATCGACCAACGAGGGATTGGGGTGGCCAGAATCTTGGCTACCCACATCATCTGCGGGAGACAGCTCCGGTGGAGCGAGGCACCAACAGAAAACCACCTAACTTCGACGGAAAGTCAAGCTTCGGGGACTTCCGGGTCCAATTTGAGATCGTGGCAAAAATGAACGGTTGGTCGCAAGGAAGATGTGCGATGGAGATGGCTGCATCTCTCAGGGACCAAGCCGTTTCCGTGTTGACGCTACTTGACCCTGACATGAGGGGAGACTACAGAGCTCTGGTCGACGCACTCGAATCAAGATTTGAACCACGTCATCAGACAGAGATGCATAGAGCGTCGCTCCGCAACAGAACCCGCAAAAGAGGCGAGTCCTTGTCGGCGTTGGCCCTGGACCTGAAGGGGATGACCAGGAGAGCTTACCCCACCGCCAGAGGCGAGCTCTGGGAACAGTTGACTGTGACAAGCTTTCTGGATAGCTTGGCCGACGGCGACATGGAGTGGGCCGTTCTTCAAGGAAGGCCGACTACGGTAGAAGAGGCGGTCACTCTGGCGACTCAGTTTGAGTCATTCAAGAAAGCTCGGTCCAGACGGCGAGCAAAAGACGAACCAGAGCTCTATCTCGTACAAGAGAAGACAAACGCCAAGGACAATACTATGAAAGAGAAAGACAACAGACGCAAATGCTATTTCTGTAACAGCCCTCTGCACCTGATCGAGAATTGTGCCGAACGGATCGAAGGACTGAGGAGAACACAACCGCAGGCACAGGGACGTAACAGGAAGTCGGGAAACGAGCAGTAGTCGACACCGGAGGTCACGTGTCGGCTGGAGAAGAAGAAGAAGACGAACGACCTGACACAGAAACATTCGACCAAAAGGAGAAGGGCGGACCATACGTAGCAGTAGAAATAGGACAAGACAAGTTAATTGCACTAATAGATACAGGGGCCTCGATATCCATCATGCATCCTGACGTCTATGACCGGCTACCAGAGAACAACAAGCCAAGTCTTCGACCAGTCCAACTGCACCTGACTGTAGCAAACGGGCAACTGGTCTCGGTGAAGGGTCAAGCAGACTTCAAAATTAAAGTCGCAGAGAGCCACATCGTCATCCACAGGTTCATGGTGGCTCCAATGAACGTACAATTGATCATCGGGTATGACTTCCTCACCCGCTTCAACTGTATCCTCGACGCCAGGAAGAAAAACATCGAACTAGCAATCGATACGACGGATGACGAGTGGGACCAATATCATGATTCAGTCTGCAAAATCCAAGCAGCCGAAGACGTAATGGTGCCGGCGGGGACAGAAATGATCGTGGAGGGCGATTGTAAGACAGACCCGAGCGACGAACCTTTGATTCTAGAGGCCGACAGAGGCCTGGCTTTTCGCCAGGGACTGCTGATTGCCAGGTCGCTGGTGCCATGGGGAGAACGCGTTCCAATCCGCGTTGCCAACCTTTCTCACGAAGACCAGCTGCTGAGGAAGGGCACGACGCTTGGGGTGTGCGAGACGGCCCTGAACGTGATGGAACCGAGCAAAAACGGCAGCCCTGTACCTGCATATTTGCGGAGTGTATCCGTCCAGCCTCCCTCGAGTGACGTTACAGATCTGTCGCCGGCACTACAAACGTTATTCAAAGACAGCACGGGGGAGATAAATGCGGAGCAAGAAGCGAAACTACTGCGGTTTTTGCAGGACAACAGGAAAGCTTTCGTTGAGAATAAAGAAGATTTAGGGAGGACAGGCCTTGTTAGACACCGGATCTTCACGGGCGAGGCTGCACCAATCAAGCAGGCACCCCGTCGATTCCCGCGGGCCAAGAAAGCTGCCGCAGAAGAAGAGATCAAGAGAATGCTGAGACTGGGAGTCATCGAACCGTCTTGCAGCCCTTGGGCATCACCTGTGGTCCTGGTTGGAAAGAAGGACGGTTCCCTGCGGTTTTGCATAGATTACAGACGTCTCAACGCAGTCACGAGAAAAGACTCTTTTCCGTTGCCGCGGATCGACGATACCCTGGACGCTCTTGAAGGTTCCTGTTGGTTCTCTACTCTCGATCTGGCAAGCGGCTACTGGCAGGTGGAGATGGATCCGGAGAACTCAGAGAAGACAGCCTTCGTCACCCATGGAGGGCTGTGGCAGTTCACCGTGCTTCCCATGGGTTTGTCGAATTCTGGAGCCACATTCCAGCGGTTAATGGAGATGGTTTTCAAAGGCTTGGACCAAGTAGCTGTGCTCATCTACTTGGACGATCTGATAGTCCATGCTCGAGACTTCCAAGGTCACTTGGACAACCTGCAGAAGGTCCTCAACCGACTACAAGACGTTGGGCTAAAGCTGTCGCCGAAAAAATGTCGTCTCTTCAGGAAGGAGGTCGAATTTTTGGGGCATGTTGTCTCCAACGAAGGCGTGAAGACGGATCTGAAAAAAACAGAAGCCGTACAGAATTGGCCGACTCCTAAGACGGTGACAGACGTCAGAAGCTTCCTGGGGCTTTGCAGCTATTACCGAAGATTCGTCCGCGGTTTTGCTGACATCGCGAGGCCTCTTCATCGACTGACAGAAAAGAAAGCTACTTTCCAGTGGACAGAAGAGTGTCAAACTGCGAAAGACACTCTGGTCCAAGCTTTAACTACGGCTCCGATACTGGCATACCCCAAAGAAGAAGGGCCTTTTGTCATCGACACAGACGCGTCAGGCGCAGCGATCGGCGCTGTCCTATCACAGGTCCAAGACGGCGAAGAAAAAGTGATCTTGTTCTATAGCCGAGGGCTATCGGCACAGGAAAAGAATTACTGCGTAACAAGACGGGAGCTGTTGGCGGTGGTGGACTCAGTAAAACACTGTCACCATTTTCTGTACGGGGCGCATTTCAAAGTTAGGACAGATCATGGCGCTTTGAGATGGCTGTTGTCGTTCAAGAACCCAGAGGGACAGCTTGCCCGATGGCTAGAGCTGCTGGGCACCTATGACTTCAACATTGAACACAGACAAGGCAAGAAGCACACCAACGCAGATGCCCTGTCTCGACGCCCGTGTCATCAGGAAGACTGCAACCATTGCGAGAGAAAGGAAAGGCAGGAAGAACAGACGGCATTTCTGCGGGCAGTGCATGACGTCAGACAACCTTCAGGCAACAGAAAAGGGGCACGTGACCAACAGCGGGAGAAGCCTGCAGACCGAAATGATTGCTGGCTACAGACCGTGACGGAGGCTGAGCTATGCGGAATGCAGGATGAAGACGAAGTTATGAAAACGGTCAAAACCTGGAAGACGGCCGGCCGACGACCACCATGGGCCGCTGTGAAGAACCAGGCGGCCGAGATGCGCATCTACTGGACGCAGTGGGCGCGGCTCGACATAAAAGACGGGTTGCTGGTACGATGGCTGCCGTCAGAGTCACATCCAGTTCGTCAGTATCAAGTGTTAGCGCCACACGAAATCAGACGCAAGGTCTTCGATCAGCTTCATCATACCAGACTGGGAGGACATCAGGGAATCAAGAGGACAGCTGCCCTCGTTCAGCATCGCTTCTGGTGGCCACAACAAAAAAACGACATTGAAAGGTGGTGCCAAGTTTGCGAACAATGCCAGTTTCGAAAGCAAAGAAGTGGACCAGCCAGAACCCCTCTTCAACAAGACATTGCAGCTGAACCTTTTGGTCGCATTGCCATGGACATCCTCAGCTTCCCAACGACTACGGAGAACGGTAACACATGTGTGCTGGTGGTCAGTGATTACTTCACCAAGTGGAGTCAAGCTTATGCTCTGGCCGACCACCAGGCCTACACGGTAGCCGATGTCTTGGTCACGCGATTCTTCTTGATATTCGGCATACCTAGAGTCATCCACACCGACCAGGGGCCCGAATTCCAATCAGAACTGTTTCTGCGATTGTGCGACCTGCTGGAGGCGAAGAAAACGAGGACATCACCATATCGCCCACAGTCTGACGGTCAGGTTGAAAGACTCAACCGTACGCTGATAGACATGCTGTCAAAGTTTTGCGATGATCACAAGGAAGACTGGGACCATCACTTGCCTTACATTCTTTGCTCGTACAACTCCACGAGGCACGACAGTACAGGCTGCAGCCCGAACCTGCTGATGATGGGTCGTGAGATCACCCTGCCTATCGACCTCATGTACGGGACAGAGCCAGCCACTCCAACTCATCTTTGTCCTGTTGAGTATGTCGAATGGGTGAGACAAACGACGGCGGCCAGCTTCGACTTTGCCCGAGAACATCTTCAAAAAGCGGCAGAGAGGCAGAAAAGGAACTATGACAAAGGCGCAAGGGAGAGACTTTTTGAGAGAGGTCAATGGGTGCTCAGATTTTATCCCCCAAATCTGAACAAAAACAAACTGAACTCAAGATATGTCGGTCCCTACCTGGTGCTGGGCAAGACAAGTGAGGTCAACTATGAGATTCAGTCAAGCAAGGACGCCACATCTCTCGTCGTGCATGTTGACCACTTGAAGCCGTTCTACACAGAGAACCCGCCCATAAGCTGGATCTACAATGATGTGGAGAATCAAAAGGGGACCCAGACAGAGCCTGATGTGGGGATGGATCAGGAAATGACGAGTGTCGAGACAGACAACAGTCACAGAGAGATGCAGATGACAACGAAGCTACGGCGAACCAGCAGGACTCGTCGTCCGCCTGATAGACTGAGATTTGACCATTAGAGGAGATTGAGGGGTTCACGATGAGTCAACAGCGTCCGGCCGGAGCTGATGAAACATTTGGTTTTTTTCTTGTTGCAACAACTTACTACAGAAGAGTCATATACACTCTGCCATGGGTGTAGTCCTACAACCTGCGGGGGATTGGATTGGGAACCGTCTTGACCTGGTGTCACACTAGGTGTCACTGGAGGGTATGGTACAGAAGACCTACCAGAGGACAGGCAAGGCAAGCATAACTGAAAGAGCGGTTTGAGCGGCGTGTGCTGGACCTATGCGGCCACATAGGTCGGGTGGGCTGATCAACTGGAGAGCTAAGTGCATCCAGCAGCGAGGGAGCCTGAGAGATGGACTTCTCGGAAGGGGACTTAGATTACAACGAGGGGTCCCGAAGACACGCATCGGTCACCAGTCCATGAACCTATTGCAGAAACCGAGAAGGTTGTCAAAGAGAAGAACACAGAACCACAAATCTCTTCGAAAATCATGATTAGAATCTACGGGGGCAGTCAACGACACCACTACCTTTGTCCCGGTGAAGACACGGCGGTCGACCTGGGATGCCAGCTGCGTCTCGGCGTTAAACGGTGCTCCAGCTGGGGGTCGTCCGGGGGCGGATGTTTCACCGAGGTCGACGCCTTGGCAGTGACAGAAGTGGCGGAGGAAGCTGTCTGGCGCCGCGAGGACGCGCCAGTCGATGTTGATGTCGTTGCTGTGACGGAGGGAGCTGTCTGGCGCCGCGAGGACGCGCCAGCCGATGTCGACGCCGATGCTGTGACGAGATGACGTCAGAGCGACGTAACATCATCGTCGTCAACGCCGCATCCGTGATGTCGCCGCAACTCCAACAACGATGACGTCAACGATCGAAGGTTTTATTATGTAGAGCATCAAAGACATTGAGTTAATCAGTTACATGAGTCAATTAGGATTGTTTTCAAAAGAAGGAGAAAGACAGACGTTAGAGGAGTTATCGCGTTGTGTGTGTGCGATTCAAAGACTGCTACGATGGGGACGGACAACAGATGCGGTGTTCATGTACACTTACGACTGGTAAGAGTATACATTTTGTCTTTTTATTCTATAAAAGGTTTCTCGTACTTGCTGAAATGGCGAACATGAATACGTTTGAGAAATCTGGTTTTGTTGGTTGTTATCTCTTTTGAATGTTGCTGGGAATTTCGTTTACACATGTTTTTGATTTCAATGCTGAGTAACCATGGCGAAGTAAATCGGTGTGTGGTTGTTTTTTTTAAATGGAACAGAAGACTAGAGTGGAAAGTCTAACGTTCTTTTATAACAATTTTGTGTCACTATAACAGTTTTTTTGTTTTCGTTGTTTTTACTGTAACCTGTAAAATACATCACTTATTTCATTGGGAAGGTCGCGAAGAAACAAATTATTTCGACGGTTTTTTTAACGTCCCTCCTTTTGTTGTCGGCGAAAGAAATTATAATCGCATAATTCTAATATTTTTTTGTAACAATATATTTTTTTCTTTTTCTGCTTGAAATTTATAATGATAATAGAACTGAGAAGCTGAGAGAGGTGTTTTTATTTGGTTTGGGCCGAATTCATTTTATTTTGAGTTGGAATCCAATAAGAACGAACAGAGGTTGTTGGTTCGGCGTTACTGATGGTGTTTCTAACGCATATCTTATTCTTCCGCTCGGTTTTTTTTACATTTGGTGTCAGAAGCAAAAGAAAGAGAGGCATTGGTGTTTCACTGGTTTTCTGTAAATATGATTTTCGCTTTGTGTAAAACGATGGTACTTATAGTGTAGGATGTATACTTAGCTGCAGGACTATATTTTTGCTTTTGCTTTGAGAAGTTTCAATACCCTCGGTCATTTTCAGTTTGAGGGCAAACTGTTTTTGTGGAGGGGGGCATTGTGGAGAAAAGCGACTACATGAATAATTTTGTTTTGTCTTTTCTCCATATGCAATTTTCTTCTTAAAGTTTATAGAGTGAGGAAGAAGAGAAAGTGTAGAGAGCAGAATATATTATCTAGGTTAGTATTGAAACACTCTAAAATCATATTTGTTCTTTCCCCTAGTAAATTGTTCGGAGATAAGGATGATATAGTACTTTTTTATTGTTCTCTTGCGGTAGAATTAATTGGTTAATTGGTTTTGACACGATGGCGCCGGCTTGACTGACGGGATATGAACCCTAGGTCACAAACTCGCTACGGCTTAGTTTTGAGCACGTGGACCGCCCGCGAAAGCATTGTTTTTCGACATCCAACTCTCACCTTCCCCCCCCCCCCCCACCCTCCTTTCCAGCTTGATTCTTTACTTCCATGTTGAATAATACTTGGTACACACAGACGAACACACACGCACACACTCTCTCTCTCTCTCTCTCTTTCTCTCTCTCTCTCTCTTTCTCTCTCTCTTTCTCTCTCTCTCTCTCTCTCTCTCTCTCTCTCTCTCTCTCTCTCTCTCTCTCTCTCTCTCTCTCTTTCGTCTTTTATGTAGCTTTTACATGTATATCATTCTTTCTTTTACCCATGTATTCAATATAAACATGTAGTCTGTATTCATTTGTTTAGTAGAATGTAGATTTTATGTTTATCATCTACATATGAGAAGCCTGTTGAATATACACTGTGTTTGACTGTGGTTAACTTGTAACTGCATACATTTTTGGTGTGACATGACTATTTTGCGAGATAATAGTCAGAGGTTTTGCACTTTGTTCACAGTGTTGATAACCAATGAGTGTTTGGTATCAAATGAGGCGTCGTAGAATCTCCATTTTATTGATGTATATCTTTATAGCGTTTTTGATGTAGTTTTCTTAGTACAGGAGTTTTTGTGTATGTTTGAGGGGTTTTAACTGTAGCTTGTATGGAG
Organism: Littorina saxatilis; assembly: GCF_037325665.1. Taxonomy (NCBI): domain Eukaryota; kingdom Metazoa; phylum Mollusca; class Gastropoda; order Littorinimorpha; family Littorinidae; genus Littorina; species Littorina saxatilis. Next base: position 15,549 of record NW_027127307.1, read on the forward strand.
ACTGATAGCAGCCTCGAAACTCTCCCCCCTCCCTCCCCATTTTGTTATGTGATCCCAGTGCGACGTTTTCATTGGTTCCTTAGCTGTGACGTCAGGGACAGTCATGGAAGGTATATAAGCTGTTAGTTTTCAAGGTTCGGGGGAGTCTTGGCAACCAACCTGGCTTAAGTGTCTAAATGGTATACCGGACTCCTCACCACCACTTAGGGTTACAGCATTGCTTCGGTGGGAATGGTTGTGGATGAGTCCAAACCTGAGTACTGAGAAGTATTTGTTGTTATCTCTAAACTGTCCTCCGGAGTTTTGGCAACCAACCTGGCTTAAGTGTCTAAATGGTATACCGGACTCCGCCCTGTGGACTGAACTGACAGGGTTAAAAACAAACGTTCCGCAGTCCCAGGTTACCACACGGCGAGTAAAGTGGCGTCGCTTTGCTCTTTTACTTTATTTTTATCCAGGCCCCGAACCTCTGCCCAAATTTTCAGCCATTTCAGGACATAGGATATTGCTTTCAGTAGCGTATTTTGCTAAAGGTACCTACGGGTCATGCCCAAATTTTCGGCCATTTTTGGACTTAGAATATTTTTGTAAGGAGTAGGAAAATTACAGGAATAGAGTGAACCAATGTACAGATATATTTTCTGAAAAGAACCAACGCCTTGTATTGAGTTGTTTTTATGATTTGTTTTGATTCAATACAATTTTGAACTTTACCTGCCTCTTCTTGAGTTTATATCCTGTGTGTCTGTTTGTCCTGTCGTGTGATTGCCATCCTGACAAATGACCTTCAAACACGTATAACATCTAAGACACAGACACAGACAGTTAGAGTTAATGTGAAGCTAAGACCGCTCGGCTTTACAATTGCACAGCTTAGTTGCTAATTGACCATGAGTCGTCGCGGTAATTATCAACATTGACTAGGTCTTTGAAAGTGAATGTTTACCGTCGTTGTTACACGAATCCAAAGCAGCAATGGTTACACAAACCAACAGCCTGATTGACTTTAACTTGAACAATCTACGTTTCACCTTAATCTCAAACCCATTCACTACTTCGATTTTTCACATATGAACATTATAAGATGTTTGGTGGCTTGTTGACAGATCAGCTTTTTTTGTTGGTCCAAGGGGACCATATCGTCTTTTGTTTCATCTTTATTGACCAAGTGACCTCCACCTTTTGATTGGCGTTTTTATTACATTTGAATCGGACTTGTGGCCTTTCAAAGTTGCGGTGACCTTTGACTTTCAACAGAGGTCATATGTAACAGTGGTTTTTAAAAACATAATTTAGTTGGCTCATATATCTGAGACAAATGATCGGACAACAGCCCTTTACATTATCGTGACACATATTTTTCTGAGGCACACTGGACAGTAATAGTGCAAAGGGTGGGGTTAATCAAGGGAGTGAACCCCCCCTAAAAACACTACCAACCTGTCGTTTTTATATTTAGTCAAGTTTTGACTAAATATTTTAACATCGAGGGGGAATCGAAACGAGGGTCGTGGTGTATGTGCGTGTGTGCGTGTGTGTGTCTGTGTGTGTGTCTGTGTGTGTGTGTGTGTGTGTAGAGCGATTCAGACTAAACTACTGGACCGATCTTTATGAAATTTGACATGAGAGTTCCTGGGTATGAAATCCCCGAACGTTTTTTTCATTTTTTTGATAAATGTCTTTGATGACGTCATATCCGGCTTTTCGTGAAAGTTGAGGCGGCACTGTCACGCCCTCATTTTTCAACCAAATTGGTTGAAATTTTGGTCAAGTACTCTTCGACGAAGCCCGGGGTTCGGTATTGCATTTCAGCTTGGTGGCTTAAAAATTAATTAATGACTTTGGTCATTAAAAATCTGAAAATTGTAAAAAAAATTAAAAATTTATAAAACGATCCAAATTTACGTTTATCTTATTCTCCATCATTTGCTGATTCCAAAAACATATCAATA
>NW_027127307.1:22500-25577 GCF_037325665.1 Littorina saxatilis
TAACTAACATGAATACAAAACAGAACATGAAAACATTATAAGAGCAAAAAAGGTTGACGGCTAAAATAATCGTACATATGATAATAAATTAAAGGCAAAGAAAAAGTTATAGTATTTGATACTATTAAATACAATAACAGCAATAGAAATATGAAAATAGAAATAATGGTAATGATGATGATGTCATAACGATAATGACAATACTAACTGAAAAAAAGAAGAAAAAAATAAAAAAAATTATAATAATTATAACAATACTACTACTACTACTAATATTATTAGAAGTAGTTGTGAGAGAGAGAGAGAGAGAGAGAGAGAGAGAGAGAGAGAGAGAGAGAGAGAGAGAGAGAGAGAGAGAGAGAGGGAGAGAGAGAGAGGGAGAGAGAGACGGACGGGCGGACGGACGGACGGACGAACGGACGGATGGACAGAGGGAGAGACAGAGAGAGAGATAACTGAACTGAACTAATCTTTATTTTGCAATGATTAAAATGTAAGGCTAGGCCTTTTTCTTACAATCTGTCCTTGGGATGCACAAACACACATTAAGAGAGAGAGAGAGAGAGAGAGAGAGAGAGAGAGAGAGAGAGAGAAAGAGAGACAGAGAGAGACAGAGACAGAGACATAGAAATGAGAGAAGGAAAACGAGAGATACATAGACAGAGACAGAGATAAAGAGATAGAGATCGGGACAGAGAAAATGATAAAGAAAATTAAAGACAGCCAGAAACAAGTACAGAGACAGAGAGACAGAGACACACAGTGATAGAGCTAAGCAACAGAGAGACAGAGACACACAGTGATAGAGCTAAGCAACGAATCAATACAACTTGTAAAGTTCGACCTGGCCAATCGAGGTCAAATAAAATGTTTTCCAAACGCTCCGATTGATTTTCTAGGCAATTTGTGGCGAAACTATTGAGCCAATCGACCGTAAACCCAGTTCTATAACCTCTCCATGAACACTGCAGACCTTTTTACATTTCAGTGCAGGGTATTTTGTCGACAAGAAACCCTTTGCAGTGTCCTTTTCGGGTCATATTGCTTTCTTTAGATTAGACCTCTCTTCTCTTCCACTGTTTGTCTTCCTTCTTGTGACATTAATATTGCGAAGTGGCGCAGTGGTAAGACGTCGGTCGTGAGTTCGAATCCCGGTCGCTGCCGCCTGGTGGGTTAAAAATGGAGATTTTTTCAGATTTCCCAGGTCAACTTATGTCCAGACCTGCTAGTGACGTAACCCCCTTCGTGTGAACACGCAAGCACAAGACCAAGTGCGATCCCGGAAAAGATCCTGTAATCCATGTCGGAGTTCGGTGGGTTATGGAAACACGAAAATACCCAGCATGCCTACCCAACGAAAGCGGAGTGAAGCTGACTATGCTCTCACAGTATAGTTTGGGGAACCCAAATTGGCAAACGAGCTCACACGTCACCAGAATTTCTGTAACGCTGAAGAAGAAGAATATTGCGTCTAAATCTGCCGCATTATATCGATCGAATGAAGCGAATTTGAAAGCGTTCACCTGCTTCGTCTGATTGCACTGTCAACAAAGCATGAATGCAATTGGTTGTGCAGGTTTTATTTTCACCGTTCTTCTCCTTAATGTTGTGATGTTTCAATATCACCTTGGACAAATTGTTTACCTTCCTCACTTGAGAGAGAGAGAAAATGTAAGTTTTACGCCCTCACGGCAAAGCCATTAGGGGCATGTTACACGGGAAAACCCGGCTTTGTATGAAAATAAAAAATAAAAATGCAGGGGGGGGGGGGGGGGGGGGGGGGGGGGATGTAGACAGCTGGCTGCCGGCTGCTAGAGGAGACCTGAAATGGGCTAGGGACCGGGTCGGGTCGTCTTGGGTCAGTGCTGAAATGGTTACTTTATTGGCTGTTGGCCGAACGGACACCCGAGCTTCATATTTTTGCATGCATGTATTCGTGTTTCCAAGGCCTGAGGCTTTCGCTGTGACCCTGGGATCTTTATCGTGCGCATGCGTGCACACGGGGGTGTTCGGACACCGAGGAGAGTCTGCACAAAGTTGACTCTGGGACACAGATCCCGCGCCGAACTTGGGGGTTGAACCCACGCTGATAGTAACAACTGGTTTTAAAGCCAGCGCCTCTACCGACTGGGCAAACCCCCCCCCCCCCCCCCCCCCCCCCCAGTTTGGGTTCTTCCTCACTTGAGATTACATTTAATATTTATCTATTTTGGTGCTCCGTCTCGTTTTTGAGTGTCTACTTTTCTCTTTTACGATTCACCTGAAAATAGATAAATCAATGTTGTCTTAAATGCTTTATTTGATCAGCAACTTTGTAATGTAGAACGCGAATTAAGTTAGTTGAAGATGAAGATATTTTGCTGCTCGAAGATAAAACTATATCGCTTTCGGGGGTACTTCCGCCTATTAACAAACACCGCTTGGTTTTTTCCGAATTGAAAGAGGAATTGCAAGTTTCAAACGCAGTCAAATATAACGCAGTTTATTACTGCAGACCATATGATACGAAGAAAATGACCCTGCAGACAAACAAACATTATAAAATGTGTTAGATACATTCAGAAATCAAAAGCGAAGTTCAAAATAAGGTAACGACAGAAGTCAAATATGTTGTAGAAGAGACGCGAACGAGAAACATGATTCAGCGAAAGAACAACATGTCGTTAAGCGCGTTAAACACTTTCTACCCCACCTATGTTGACCAAGGTGTTTTTGGCCGAGACCAGCTGTGCTGCAGCAGGTCACTCAGAATTGTAGTAACTGTGTAGTAACTGTGTATCAACACGCTAGAATGCAGGCGTTAGATCGACGTTACAGTAAGCGACTGAAGCCAACAGTCTGAGCGAATACATCCGTACCTGGTCAGAAAGAGTCATATGAGTGGGTACGGATATATCCGTACCTGGGAGACAATGAGTTAAGACTTGAACATTAAGGTTTGACAATTTTGTTAACAAGATAAACAAAATAACAAAATAAAAACGTATGACATTTATGTACCAAAAATGAGACACTAATGTATCCAAGACTATACGTGCCTCGCTCTGAAACAATCTGTCTACAACCATCCCTCCCCC
>NW_027127307.1:25777-60777 GCF_037325665.1 Littorina saxatilis
TTTTGTTCAGATTTTACGTTCGTCTTCGGAAGGGGAGAAGAAACTCCGTGCTTTTGTAAAATTTGTCTCGCAACTTAACCATGGGAAACGGCGATTTTTTTTCGTATGAACAGTTTTTTGGTTACCCAGCTCGTTATGAATGAAAAGTCATGTAAATAATGACAACAGATTTTATTTCAACCATGTGCATTAGGAGTATGGCTTGGCTTGAGTACATGTCAATAAGGCAAAAAAAAAAAATAGGTGTGGTTACGTTAACCCGACCTACCCTATTTTTAGGGGCCGATCCTATAACTTTTTATTACATTTGTCAAAACAAAAAAACAAAAACAAAAAAAAACCGAGTGCAAAAAACGCAATGAAAGCGAAAGCGCCCGTGTCGCACACTTATTTCCCTGTCAAGTACCGTACTTTCCGGGTCATAAGGCGCGACATTTTTCCTCGAGTTCGACCCCTGCGTCTTGTATAACGAAGCGCCTAATCCGTGTATGAAATACGAAAAAAAATCAAAGAGACCGCTTGAGTACCAGTCAAACAACTTGTGATAATGCATGTTTCAGCTACTAGGTACTGCCCTGCCTTTGATCTGGCCGCACACACAGATTTCCACTCTGTTAAACTCGGTCACTGACCGGTCACTGACCCCGATGCAGGAAGTGTTTCCTCTCTCAGATATGACAGGGGAACCACCTCTCATGGCAAAACCTGGGTCATTGACCCCTGGGAAGAAGGTCGTGTCTTTTAACAAGGCCACCCAGCTATCACAATGCCTTTGGTCACTGACCGGTCACTGACCCCGATGCAGGAAGTGTTTCCTCTCTCAGATATGACAGGGGAACCACCTCTCATGGCAAAAACTGGGTCATTTTGGTGCGCCCTATTGGCCCCCTGCGTCCAATGGGTGACTGGATTACAATTTTTTTTTTAAAAAGAAGGGGGTGCGTCTTAGATAATAAAGCGCCTTGTCACCCGGAAAGTACGGTAGGTTTAATTTGTACACATTAGAAAAAAAAGTTTAAAAAAAAAAAAGTGATTGCCTACCTACCTACCCTATTTTTTTTGGCTATGTTACCGTAACCACACCTATTTTTTTTTTAGGCCTAAAATAAAATATAGTCGCAGTTTCCATCGCTCAAGGAAGACATCAGATCACTTCCTCCGTATACATAGACACCATTTCCTTTCATTTTCTAAGCTGGAAAAAAGGAGTGCATATTACGGAAATGGCCTTCAGCAAGTGCCCAGAATAGATGAAAAAAGAAATATATGTTTGTATACGATCGTCAGCAGCTCGCAGTTTCTCTGCAACTTTACAGAATATGGGAAAGTTAGCAACAGCCTCGCACCCCAAAAGTTCCTATTCTCTTCTTTACACCCCCGGTATAGGGGTGTGTATAGGATTCGGTCGATGTGTTTGTTTGTTTGTGTGTTTGTGTTCGCATATAGATCTCAAGAATGAACGGACCGATCGTCACCACACTTGGTGAACAGGTTCTATACATTCCTGAGACGGTCCTTACAAAAATTGGGACCAGTCAAACACACGGTTAGGGAGTTATTGGTGGATTAAGATTCTACAAGGACTTATAGAGGGAGATATTAATGGTCAAAGGGAAATAACCTTCTCAGTTGGTGGCAGTGAGAATGGTAAGGACGGGGGTGTTTTTCCTACCTCGGAGGAATTTCTTGTTTCTACCTATTTATTCTACTCAAGGACGGTGAGGGGCGCGCTAGGGGTGGAGGGGGTTATGGGGTAGGGAAGGAGGAGGTTGGAAGGCTTGTGTGTGGGGGGAGGGTGGATGCCAAAGAGGGAATAATGTAATCCGTCTTGTCTGTTTTGTTGTGTTCAGTTCCCCGGATGTCATTGTAAATTGTGACCCTCCACCACGAAATGAGTCGCATGTCACCTCACGCGGTTCTGCGCTAGGCATAATATAAGTCCGGGGGGTGTCTAGTAACAGTGTGAGGGTCACCATAGTCACAGGCTTATAACTCGAAAAGTGTTCACTTTTTTTCTAAAACGGTTTTTACCACTGGATAGAGAATAAAAAAAACTCTTTACGAAAATGTAAAAATATGAAAATCATGAAAAGGTGACAATCGACTCATTCCGTGGTGGAGGGTCACAATTCAGCAGTTATCCGAACATTCTTTGGGTTTCTTTGAGGTTCTTTTATTGAAGATTTGACACCATAATAAGACGAGGTCAGGAGAAAGTAGTATAATGCATTACCTACTACGATTACATAAAACAGCTTGTTTGTTTGTTTGTTTGTTTGTTTGTTTGCTTGAAAAACTGTCCGGAGTGAACAGAACCGATATAAATGACCGGTTAAGGAATTATTTTCCAGTACTTTCACTCCACAAAACAAAAGGTAAAATATCGGACATATCTGGTCAAAACGAACACTGACATTCCAACCAGAAAAACAAAGCCAACCCTCAACGAGGTGGGTATATGCCAATCACAGGGTCTAAGCCTTCCGAAATAGTACCCTTATTCTGAGCGGGCCGAGCCCCAGTGCGGTCTCTGAGACTCTATTTGGTTGGCCACCTGACTCCATCAATGAGACCAGCAAAAGGAAATGGAAATGAAGTCTCACTAATTCAGTCCGAATAAGTCGAGATAAGGTCTTGGGTCTATATATACACAGCTTGCGGTATAGAGCGTTCAACCGGCTCCAGCCCTTCTGCGAACGCTTCTTGAATCGAGTTATCGCTGACAGAAGCACGTACCTTGTTGCAAACGCATTGAAAGGACAAATCGACGGACCCCGCCAGAAAGGGCGGAAGCCGCCGTCACACTTCCAGTGACGCGCTGGCGATAATGACGTCAGCGGCGACGCTACGGCAATTGCTGCATTGAGAGTGGCGTCAGCAAACGCTCGCGGTGACGTCTTGGTTAAACGCCATTAGGGGAAGGACGAAAAGAGAGCTCGAGTTGTATAGAAACTGTCCTATAGGTACGACCAATCGACCGGACCAGACGATCTTCACATTGTCATTGGCTCGCTCGATAGTCGTACTACCGAGTATCGGGTGTTCGTCATGCGCACCGAATTGCCAGCGGGCCATTTTGTGTGGTTTTGAGGGTCTTCATGCAGATATAATACCAAACGCAAGTTACTACTGGCTGTTTGCACAAAACTGACTTGTGGCTGTGTGACAGAACAATCGCAACCCCCCTCCCCCCATTTTTTTTATTTATAGGAAGCAAAACAAGACAAACCAACCGAAAAGAAAATGCTTATTTTCTTTTTTTAAGTAACAAAATTACCCATTAAGATTCAATTCCTATGTTGTCTTTACAGACGGAATGGAAGAAACTTGGGCAATATTTAGCTGGGTTTGGTTTCCAGGCTACCAGTGTCATATTATATGTCTTGTAATAAAACACACCTTTTAAACAAACTAAAACCCATTTTCCCCTTTACCTTTTCCCACCTTTAATAACATATTCTGCGTTGAGAGAGAGAGAGAGAGACAGAGAGAGACAGAGAGAGACAGAGAGAGACAGAGACAGACAGAGACAGACAGATAGACAGACAGACAGACAGACAGAGACAGAGACAGAGATAGAGACACACAAAAACCAGAAAGAGAGACAGAGACACATAGCGATAGAGCTTATAAGCAACGAATCAATACAACTGATCAAGTTCTACCTAGGTCAAATAAAATGTTTCGAAACCCATTTTCCCCTTAACCTTTTTCCACCCTAACAAATGTTTCTGGAGAGAGAGAGAGAGAGAGAGAGAGAGAGAGAGAGAGAGAGAGAGAGAGAGAGAGAGAGAGAGAGAGAGAGAGAGAGAGAGAGACGGACGGACGGACGGACGGACGAACGGACGGATGGACAGAGGGAGAGATAGAGAGAGAGAGATAACTGAACTGAACTAATCTTTATTTTGCAATGATTAAAATGTAGGGCTAGGCCTTTTTCTTAAAATCTGTCCTTGGGATGCACAAACACACATTAAGAGAGAGAGAGAGAGAGAGAGAGAGAGAGAGAGAGAGAGAGAGAGAGAGAGAGAGAGAGAGAGAGAGAGAGAGAGAGAGAAAGAGAGACAGAGAGAGACAGAGACAGAGACAGAGAAATGAAAGAAGGAAAACGAGAGATACATAGACAGAGACAGAGATAAAGAGATAGAGATCGGGACAGAGAAAATGATAAAGAAAATTACAGACAGCCAGAAACAAATACAGAGACAGAGAGACAGAGACAGAGACAGGGACAGAGAGACAGAGACAGGGACAGAGAGACAGAGACAGAGACAGAGACAGAGAGACAGAGAGACAGAGACAGAGACAGAGACACAGAGACAGAGACACAGAGACAGAGACAGAGAGACAGAGACACACAGTGATAGAGCTAAGCAACGAATCAATACAACTTGTAAAGTTCGACCTGGCCAATCGAGGTCAAATAAAATGTTTTCCAAACACTCCGATTGATTTTCTAGCCAATTTGTGGCGAAACTTTTGAGCCAATCGGCCGTAAACCCAGTTCTATAACCTCTCCATGAGCACTGCAGACCTTTTCACATTTCAGTGCAGGGTATTTTTGTCGACAAGAAACCCTTAGCAGTGTCCTTTTCGGGTCATATTGTTTTCTTTAGATTAGACCTCTCTTCTCTTCCACTGTTTGTCTTCCTTCTTGTGACATTAATATTGCGAAGTGACGCAGTGGTAAGACGTCGGCCTCCTAATCGGGAGGTCGTGAGTTCGAATCCCGGTCGCTGCCGCCTGGTGGGTTAAAAATGGAGATTTTTTCAGATTTCCAAGGTCAACTTATGTCCAGACCTGCTAGTGACGTAACCCCCTTCGTGTGAACACGCAAGCACAGGACCAAGTGCGATCCCGGAAAAGATCCTGTAATCCAGGTCTGAGTTCGGTGGGTTATGGAAACACGAAAATACCCAGCATGCCTACCCAACGAAAGCGGAGTGAAGCTGACTATGCTCTCAGAGTATAGTTTGAAGAACCCAAATTGGCAAACGAGCTCACACGTCACCAGAATTTCTGTAACGCTGAAGAAGAAGAATATTGCGTCTAAATTTGCCGCATTATATCGATCGAATGAAGCGAATTTGAAAGCGTTCACCTGCTTCGTCTGATTGCACTGTCAACAAAGCATGAATGCAATTGGTTGTGCAGGTTTTATTTTCACCGTTCTTCTCCTTAATGTTGTGATGTTTCAATATCACCTTGGACAAATTGTTTACCTTCCTCACTTGAGAGAGAGAGAAAATGTAAGTTTTACGCCCTCACGGCAAAGCCATTAGGGGCATGTTACATGGGAAAACCCGGCTTTGTATGAAAATAAAAAATAAAAATGCAGGGGGGGGGGGGGGGGGGATGTAGACAGCTGGCTGCCGGCTGCTAGAGGAGACCTGAAATGGGCTAGGGACCGGGTCGGGTCGTCTTGGGTCAGTGCTGAAATGGTTACTTTATTGGCTGTTGGCCGAACGGACACCCGAGCTTCATATTTTTGCATGCATGTATTCGTGTTTCCAAGGCCTGAGGCTTTCGCTGTGACCCTGGGATCTTTATCGTGCGCATGCGTGCACACGGGGGTGTTCGGACACCGAGGAGAGTCTGCACAAAGTTGACTCTGGGACACACATCCCGCGCCGAACTTGGGGGTTGAACCCACGCTGATAGTAACAACCGGTTTTAAAGCCAGCGCCTCTACCGACTGGGCAAACTCCTCCCCCCCCCCCCCCCCCCCCAGTTGGGGTTCTTCCTCACTTGAGATTACATTTAATATTTATCTATTTTGGTGCTCCGTCTCGTTTTGGAGTGTCTACTTTTCTCTTTTACGATTCACCTGAAAATAGATAAATCAATGTTGTCTTAAATGCCTTATTAGATCAGCAGCTTTGTAATGTAGAACGCGAATTAAGTTAGTTGAAGATGAAGATATTATGCTGCTCGAAGATAAAACTATAACGCTTTTGGGGGTACTTCCGCCTATTAACAAACACCGCTTGGTTTTTGAGTCACTTGAGAAAAAGTGACTCTATGTAATCGGTCAGTGTTAGTCTGTCCGGCCGGCCGTCCGGCCGGCCGTCCGTCCGGCCGGCCGTCCGTAGACACCACCTTAACGTTGGACTTTTCTCGGAAACTATCAAAGCGATCGGGCTCATATTTTGTTTAGTCGTGACCTCCAATGACCTCTACACTTTAACGATGGTTTCGTTGACCTTTGACCTTTTTCAAGGTCACAGGTCAGCGTCAAAGGAAAAATTAGACATTTTATATCTTTGACAAAGTTCATCGGATGTGATTGAAACTTTGTAGGATTATTCTTTACATCAAAGTATTTACATCTGTAGCCTTTTACGAACGTTATCAGAAAAACAAGGGAGATAACTAGCCTTTTCTGTTCGGCAACACACAACTTAACGTTGGGCTTTTCTCGGAAACTATAAAAGTGACCGGGCTCAAATTTTATGTGAACGTGACTCCCAGTGACCTCTACACTTTGACGTCTGCTTTGGTGACCTTTGACCTTTTTCAAGGTCACAGGTATGTCTTGAATTCTTCAGGTATGCATTGTGTTGTGAATAGCAATTTCTTCCTGTCCATCTGATGCCTCATATAATATTCAGAACTGCGAAAGTGACTCGATCGAGCGTTTGCTCTTCTTGTTTCCGAATTGAAAGAGGAATTGCAAGTTTCAAACGCAGTCAAATATAACGCAGTTTATTACTGCAGACCATATGATACGAAGAAAATGACCCTGCAGACAAACAAACATTATAAAATGTGTTAGATACATTCAGAAATCAAAAGCGAAGTTCAAAATAAGGTAACAACAGAAGTCAAATATTTTGTAGAAGAGACGCGAACGAGAAACATGATTCAGCGAAAGAACAACATGTCGTTAAGCGCGTTAAACACTTTCTACCCCACCTATGTTGACCAAGGTGTTTTTGGCCGAGACCAGCTGTGCTGCAGCAGGTCACTCAGAATTGTAGAAACTGTGTAGTAACTGTGTATCAACACGCTAGAATGCAGGCGTTAGATCGACGTTACAGTAAGCGACTGAAGCCAACAGTCTGAGCGGATACATCCGTACCTGGTCAGAAAGAGCCATATGAGTGGGTACGGATATATCCGTACCTGGGAGACAATGAGTTAAGACTTGAACATTAAGGTTTGACAATGTTGTTAACAAGATAAACAAAATAACACAATAAAAACGTATGACATTTATGTACCAAAAATGAGACACTAATGTATCCAAGGCTACGTGCCTCGCTCTGAAACAATCTGTCTACAACCATCCCTCCCCCTCCTTCTCCCTCTCCCCCTCACCACCACACACTACATATGTGCATTTCTAGCATCATTTCTATTTCTTAAAAAGATCGCTTATGTCACAACACGCCTCTAATTGGCCCGCGGTGCATGCAGAAATGACATCAGTTTTACAGTTTTTGGGGGGCGCAGTTCCTCTTATAATGCCCACGTTTTGTCGCTCTTTTAATAAGAAAGTTGGGAAAGGAAGGAATACGGAAAGAGGAAAGGGATGGGTAGGGTGAGGAGCGGAAGAGAGAGATAGGAAGAGAGGAAAAAGAGAGATATGTGACCCTCCACCACGAAATGAGTCGCATGTCGCCTCGCGCGGTTCTGCGCTAGGCTTAATATAAGTCCGGGGAGTATCTGGTAACAGTGTGAGGGTCACCTTAGTCACAGGCTCATAACTCAAACAGTTTTCGCTCTTTTCTAAAACGGTTTTCACCACTGGATAGAGCATAAAAAACTCTTTAGGAAAATGTACAAATATGAACATCGTGCAAAGGTGACATGCGACTCATTCCGTGGTGGAGGGTCACATATATTTATCAAGGGATAGAGATAAGGAGTGGGGTAATTGTGTGTGTGTTGAGGGGTGGGGGTGTGTGGGTCGGGAAGGGTGTGGAGGATGGAAGGGAGAAACAACACTAACTGTAAACGGAAGAACGGGAAAGTAAAAAAATAAAAATAAAAAAAATAAATAAAGACATGGACAGAGAGAGACAGAGAGAAAGAATGAACGAACGTTCCAACGATCTTTATTACTCAAGGATGGAGATTTTAGGATGACGCCTAGTCTTGCAATATGTCCCTGCCAAAAGCACGACACAAAATGGTTAGAGAGAGAGAGAGAGAGAGAGAGAGAGAGAGAGAGAGAGAGAGAGAGGGAGGGAGGGAGGGAGGGAGGGGGGGAGAGAGAGAGAGAGAGAGAGAGAGAGAGAGAGAGAGAGAGAGAGAGAGAGAGATTGATTGAGGGAGGAAGGGAGGAAAGAGACTTGAGCAGTCAGTCAGACATACATACAGACAGACAGACAGACAGACACAGCACAGACAGACAGACACACAGACACACAGACACACAGGCGGACAGACACAGACAGACAGACAGACAGACAGACAGACAAATCGTTGTCTTGTGAGCGTGTATGATATACATCACTCCCGGTGTCGAGCGTGTTTAGTCAAATCTTCAGGCATTATTTCTTTGATTATTGATTTCATCTTGGTGCTTACTTGTACAGAAAGCCTCACTATTCAGACACAATTGCACGCCCGTGTTGGGAATTATTTGACTGCGAAGACATGAGAACAAACTCGAAAGGCTGAGAGTGTGTGCTTGCGTGCGTGTGTGTGTGTGTGTGTGTGTGTGTGTGTGTGTGTGTGTGTGTGTTTGTGTATCTGTGTGTGTGTGTGTGTGCGGACTGTACAAATTCGTGTGTGTGTGTGTACACTTTCACACACATGACAGCACAGCAACATATTTATGAAGGAGCTTACAGAAAAGAAAAATCCTCTCTCTCCTGTCCTCTTCATGTTACAAGAAATCGATCATACAACTCATGTCTGTATCACGAAAAGAACACAGATGGAGTTAATGTTAGCTGACGCTCGAAACAAGAGAGAGATGTAGAGTGAGAGAGTGAGAGAGAGAGAGAGAGAGAGATAGAGAGAGAGAGACAGACAGACAGACAGAGAGACAGAGAGAAAGAGAGACAGAGACAGACAGACAGAGAGAAAGAGACAGACAGAGACATAGAGAGGTAGAAAGAGAGAGAGAGAGAGAGGGAAGAGACAGAGAGACAGAGAGAGAGAGGGAGATAGAGAGAGAGAGACAGACAGACAGACAGAGAGACAGAGACAGACAGACAGACAGACAGAGCTAGAGAGAGAGACAGACAGAGACATAAAGAGATAGAAAGAGAGAGAGAGAGAGGGGGGGGAGAGACAGAGAGAGAGAGAGAGAGAGAGAGAGAGAGAGAGAGAGAAAGAGAGAGAGAGAGAGGGGGGGAAGAAAGAGAAAGAGAGAGAGAGGGGGGGAAGAGAGAGAGAGAGAGAGAAAGGGGGAGAGAGAGAGAAAGAGAGAGAGAGAGGGGGGAAGAGAGAGAGAGGGGGGGAGGGAAGAGAGAGAGAGAGAGAGAGAGAGAGAGAGAGACAATGACAATGACAATGACAATGACAATGACAAAATCTTTATTTACGAGGGTAATGGCATAAGCAAACAGGTGCTTTTTTACATCCAGCCCTCGCCCATGGGAGAGTTTAATCTAATGATAATACGTTTTAAAAATGTTGGAATATCAATTAAAGAAGTAATAAAAGTAAACGACAAACAAGCAAACGATTAACAGACTAAACAAACAAAAATATACATACAAACGAACATGACATATTATTGTCAAAGGTATAATGAAAACTGTTTCAAGCAACAAAAAACGTGTCAAACTTCGAGGGAAGAAAAAATCCGTGAAACTGAGGAGTCAATGAAGCAACTACGTTGCAAGTAATAGCATGAAGCATCGTTACATAAGTCATGTTATGAAATTGATTAGGTACATTTATCTACTGAAACGTGTAAAAGGTACAAATAAGGCATCAACAATATACATGTTCAGGCTAAGTGAGAACGAAATGTGCCATGTTTAAGGAATGATTATCTGTCTTTAAAAGTCTTGGCATTGACAGAATGTTTGAGACCGCTTGGAAGTGAATTGCAAAGATTAGTCCCCGAAAAGAGTAGGCTGGACTTAAAAAGATCTATACGAGGCCGAGGAGCATACATTTTTGTCGGGTCTCTTAAATTGTGGGACGTGAATTGAGAAGAAATAGTTGCAGGCGCTCTTCCAATTATGAGTTTATGCATCAAAACGCCTTTATTGTACATGAGTCTTGATTTAGGAGGAAGAATGTTTAAAAGTTTATAGTCTTCGTTGGAAACCGAGACTTGTAATAAAATAACTTTCATTGCTCTTTTATGTATATTAAATAAAGGTTTCAGAGTTTTTGCTCTCGCACAATCCCATAGTGTTGACGCATAATCAATGATCGATTGAATGTGAGCGTTAAAGAAAAGTTGCCTGCCATGCCTGTTCAAGAAGTGTTTTATTCTGGACAACAAGTAAAGCCTCTTGGAGAGTACTTTACAAACTCCTGTAACGTGAGCAGTCCACGATAAATCGATTTCAAGAATAACACCTTGAACTTTGTGTTTATTAACTTCGTCAACAATGTGATTATCAATCGTTAAAGGTGGAAGTTTAGATTTTAAGTTTTGGTGTTTTTGTCTGGTGGTAATAAGCATGCTTTTTGTTTTGTCTGCATTAAGAGAGAGAGAGAGAGAGAGAGAGAGAGAGAGAGAGAGAGAGAGAGAGAGAGAGAGAGAGAGAGAGAGAGAGAGAGAGAGAGAGAGAGAGAGAGAGAGAGAGAGAGAGAGAGAGAGGAGGAATAGAGAGGAGATTTGAAATTGGGTGTGAGAGACAGTCACCTTTTACCACCAGTAACACACACACACACACACACACACACACACACACACACACACACACACACACACACACACACACACACACACACACACACACACACACACACACACACACAACCACACACAGAGTAAAAATCAAAACGAAAACGATAACTCCGCTGCAATTCATCGCATATATCAACAAAACCAGAGAATGCAACCGCGGCAGATAGCTTTAAATTCTCTCTGCAACCTCGTCCACCATCCTGCCTTCGATGGGAAGGGGGACAATCCGTTTCCGGTTACGTGCGTGATTAGAGAGTGGCCTGCCCTGCCTATGAATAATAATGAGCGCGCGCCGTATCTCTATGTGCGGGGCCCGGTGCTGAGCATTGTGAGAACAATCTCGTCGGCTTGGACGGCGAACTCGGTGGGGTAAGCACGGACAAATGAGCCTTGAATTGGATGGACCTCTCCTGATCATTTCCGACTGCAGTCTCTTCCACCGTGTTACCCCCCTTGCGTTCTCTTGTCCTGGTCCGATTTTTGCGATTTTTGCGATTGCATATATATACATGTCGCTTCTTGCTTGGAGATTGTCTTCTTCTGTTTGTTATTTGAGTTTGTGGTGTAATCTGTCTGTGACGCTCCTTTTGTTTGTGTGTTTGTTTGTCTGTCTGTTTGTTGGTTTGTTTGTCTGTTTGTTTTTCGGTTTGTTAGTTTGTCTGTTCGTTTGTCTGTCTGTTTGTCTGTTTGTCTGTTCGTTTGTTTGTTAGTTTGTTTGTTTGTTTGTCTGTCTGGCTGGCTGGCTGGCTGTCTTTCTGTCTGGCTGTCTGGCTGTGTGTTGACTTTTTCTGTTCAGTTCCAACCGCAGTTTCTTTTGATTTTTACTCTTGATGCGTCCCTGCTTTAGCCATGAAGCGCGACATTGCCTTCTTGCCACGTATTTTGTAATCTCTCTCTCTTTCTCTCTCTCTCTCTCTCTCTCTCTCTCTCTCTCTCTCTCTCTCTCTCTCTCTCTCTCTCTCTCTCTCTCTCTCTCTCTCTCTCTCTCTCTCTCTCTCTCTCTCTCTCTCTCTCTCTCTCTCTCTCTATCTCTTTCTATCTATCTACAGTATATATCTATCTATCTATCCATCTATCTATCTGTCTATCTATCTATCTATCCCTTTGTCTTTATTCTTTAGTATTTTCTGTCTTCCATAATTGTTATGCACGAATTCCGTCTCCGCCACTTCTTATTATGACCAACAAAAATGGTCGGCACTGACCTGTGTCCGAATTCTTCATTATATCGGACGACTGTAGGAGACAAAGAAATATTTCGAAAACAAATAAAGTATGAGTACTTGTGCAAGGGACTATAGGCGGTGTGTAGGTGTGTGTGTGTGTGTGTGTGGGGGGGGGTTATTTCCGGTGGTCGGTCGAATAAACTAGACCGGGAACGTAATCAACTAACCATTATTATCAGATATTTGTTTCTGACGGTACCATCTGCTCAGATTATCGGTGTGCTGCAGGCCAGGGAGCGTATTCAAGACGATACGACTACTTTGGTAGCTCTCGGTCCTACAATTTTTGTCGTACTGCCGTATTCAAATGCATCGGACAGCCTCCCCGATAGCTAGCGGGGAGATTCCCTTGTTTACGGTCGCTCTGCGCGTGCGCCTGACGCAGCAGCTGAGCCCTGTCAAGGCTCCGCTTGCTGTGGCTGGCTGACCGTGGCTGGCTCACCCCAAATCGGCGCCACGCAAACATCATGAAGAGGCTAGGCACTCATTCTGTTCGCAAACTGAATGTTGTCAGTTATCACATCCGTCAACAGTCAACTGCAACATATCGTGCATGCGGAATATGAATGTGTGCATGTATCCCGTCCCCAAAAATCGTATGTCTTAGAATGTTTCTTCTTTCCCAGTATAACCCTGCAAACTGATGGCCGCCATCTTCAAATCAAAGTTATCGTACCGACAACAGTGCTTATCGGTAGGGATAGGCACCTCTAACTCTATTGTAGGACAGTGCCTACGGTAGGCGCTATCGGTTGTTCATGAATTCCACGATAGGGGGGTTATCAGAAGTTTTCTGTTTCTCGTACCGACAAAACCCTTGTCGGAGACTTCCTGAATATGGGCCCAGGCTTACGGGTAGGCAGTGCTCGCAGCTATTTTCGGGTGGTTGTATAAAGACCGCCACCCCCTTCTATCCCTTTAAATGTAACAAAAGCACAAGAAAACAGTAAAACAAACAGACGAGGAAATGAAACAACAAATAAGTAACCAAGGAAACAAACAAACAAATAAATGAAAAAGCTTGACGAAGAAGAAGGGTGAGAAAAACACTGCTACAAAGGACGACAACGACGACAACGATGATGCTTACGATTTGGTTTGGTTTGTTTGTTTGCTTAACGCCCAGCCGACCACGAAGGGCCATAACAGGGCGGTGCTGCTTTGACATTTAACGTGCGCCACACACAAGACAGAAGTCGCAGCACAGGCTTCATGTCTCACCCAGTCACATTATTCTGACACCGGACCAACCAGTCCTAGCACTAACCCCATAATGCCAGACGCCAGGCGGAGCAGCCACTATATTGGCAATTTTAAAGTCTTAGGTATGACCCGGCCGGGGTTCGAACCCACGACCTCCCGATCACGGGGCGGACGCCTTATCACTAGGCCAACCGTGCCGGTATGCTTACGATGATGACGATGGTTACGATGATGATGATGGTGGTTATGATGACGGTGGTTATGATGACGGTGGTTATGATGACGATGATGACGATGACGATGACGATGACGACGACGACGACGACGATGACGATGACGATGATGAGGAGGAGGAGGAGGAGGAGGAGGAGGTAAAAGACGACGAATACGACGACGACGATGAAGACAACGACGAAGACGACGACGATGCTGCAGGTGGTGCTAATGACGATGATGAAGATCGAAACAAAGAGGGATGGGCTAGGGGAACTGCAGAAAGTGTAACAAAGTCGCTTTTCTTCTTGTTGTTGACTGAACTGCAAGCCCGTCTAATATAAATGGTAATACTTGAACCAAACGATGATTATGCTTGCTATTGTCATTGGCGTCGACGAAAGAGAAGAGGATTGATATAAGCCACTTCAATCATTACCCAGAGCCGGTATAGGGTACCGCACTGTAACAGAGACGGTTGTTGAGAAGCAAATTTGGTTGGGAACACATGGGGCTGGGATGAGGAGGGGGGCAGAGTTGGGATGGGTGTATTTTCTTCGACGAAATGTTTTCTTTGTGTCTCTGTCTCTGTATCTCTCTGTATCTCTCAGAATCTCTCTGTATCTCGCTGCATCTCTCTCTCTCAGGGGCGGGAATGTAGCTCAGTCGGTAGCGCGCTGGATTTGTATCCAGTTGGCCGCTGTCAGCGTGAGTTCGTCCCCACGTTCGGCGAGAGATTTATTTCTCAGAGTCAACTTTGTGTGCAGACTCTCCTCGGTGTCCGAACACCCCCGTGTGTACACGCAAGCACAAGACCAAGTGCGCACGAAAAAGATCCTGTAATCCATGTCAGAGTTCGGTGGGTTATAGAAACACGAAAATACCCACCATGCTTCCTCCGAAAACGGCGTATGGCTGCCTAAATGGCGGGGTAAAAAACGGTCATACACGTAAAATTCCACTCGTGCAAAAAACACGAGTGTACGTGGGAGTTTCAGCCCACGAACGCAGAAGAAGAAGCTGCATCTCTCTGTCTGTCTGCCTTTCTTTCTTTCTTTCTTTCTGTCTCTGTCTCTAACTTTTGTTCCTGTCTACCTGTCGGTCTGTATACTATTTGTCTATCTGTCTTGCTTTCTGTCTGTCTGTCTGCCTGTCTGTCTGTATCTCTCTCTCTTTCTCTCTCTCTGTCTGTCTGTCTCTTTCTTTCTCTCTCTCTCTCTCTTTCTCTCTCTCTTTCTCTCTCTCTCTGTCTATATGTCTCTCTCGTATTCTCTCTCTCTCTGTCTCTCTCTCTCTCTCTTTCATTCTTTCTGTCTGACTGTTTGTCTCTGTCTGTCTGTCTGTCTGTCTGTTTGTCTCTCTCTCTTTTTCTCTCTCTCTCTGTCTCTCCCTCACCCTCTCCTCTCGATCTCCCTCTCCCTCTCCCTCTCCCTCTCCCTCTTCCTCTCCCTCTGTCTTAAATGTCATAGAGTAGCAGCAGCATGTCATTTCTTTGACGTTCATCATGTTCCTACGTTTACCCCACACAGCAATTTGTTGACACAAACACGCTTCAAATCTTGCATCTCTCTGAATTCAGCGGCCGTAATCGATGTTTCCGCTCTCATATTGCTCCTCAAAATGCAATGTAAACAGAGTCATACAAAAACTCGCCTTGCCCAAAACCAGACATGGTTCGATAATCACGCTGTGGCGATAATGAGACTGTCTGGTATACAGCCGATGGCAAATGTGTAAACTGTCGGTTTTATTTTGTGTTTTACTTGCTGGCTGCAAAAAGCAAGGGTTAGTGTTGCATTAACGATACTATTTGGTTTCATGGGTAGGGCTATACTAAACTAGCATAATAACACCATGACTTAGTCAGATAATATCAGGTTTTGAGCCCGCACTCTCTCTCTCTCTCTCTCTCTCTCTCTCTCTCTCTCTCTCTCTCTCTCTCTCTCTCTCTCTCTCTCTCTCTCTCTCTCTCTCTCTCTCTCTCTGTCTGTGTCTGTGTCTGTCTGTCTGTCTGTCTGTCTACGGTCTGTCTGTCTGTCTGTCTGTCTGTCTGGGTGTGTATTTGTTTGCGTGCGTTCGTGTGTGTGTGTGGGTGTGTGTGTGTGTGGGGGAGGTGGATGGGTGCGTGGGTGGATTGGTGCGTGAGTGCTTGCGTGCGTGCGTCGCGCGCGCGGGGGTGTTTTAATTTTATTTAGATTGGCAACTTAATTCAGATTTCCGTTTTTGTTGTTGTTGTTTTTTGTTAATGGGATCGTTGTGTCAGAACCACGAGAAATCGCTCGCACGTCAATGTTCACAATTTGTCACCATGTTGAATACTGACACAATCACTTAAAAGGCATTGGAAAATGTAAGACTAGAACTCTCTCTCTCTCACTTTTAGGATCAACGCTATAAGCTCATAGACTGTTGTTGATTCTAAATATGTTCTCACAAAAAGGTACATAAGTCGCTGCTGGTGAGCTGCTCAGCAAAAAGAATAAGGTGGTGATGGTCAATATGGTTGAAATTCACTTTTTTGCTGTTTCGGACAGAACTATGTTTCATTTACCTCATACTGCCTGTATTTAGCCAAAATCACCTTAAAAATATTATGTTCAGTATGTAATGTATGCAATCAGTGAAGTCGGTGTTCGAATGTGCGCATAAATTGCACTCTAAATACTTTTCTAAAGGCAAACTATTTCCACCTCTGAATTATTTTGATATTGTACATAATCGGTGAATTCGGTGTGCAAATCGATGTCTCGATAAGGACTTGCTAATTACTTTTTAACGCCTTTAGTTCACAATTGTGGAAATCGGTGTTTAAATTGACACTACCTACTGTGTTTCCAATGCCATCCGAATGATTTTTTTAGAACACAATCTGTGAAATAGGTGTTTTTAACAGAGGTTCTTGCCGATGAGTTCAGTTCAACGCCTTCAAAATGGTTTTGTGTAAACATAATCGGTGCGTTGTTTAAACGAACGTCTTGTTCAAAATGTTTGTATACAACAATGAATTGGTACATACACAATAATTCAGAAGTGCGTTGACTGGGAAGTCATCAGCAAGACGCCCGAGTGAATACGAACGTCACGTGCAGCTAAACTCCCCACTGTCACTACTTACTGCTGGCTACATTACCACTTACTTACTCAGATGCCGTCCATCTCAGGGCTGGCCTGGCTACAATCAATCAGCGATGGAAATGGCGAAATCGCAAGGCATTGTCCACCCTAGCGGCGGGAAACAAGACTGACCTCCGTAAGACCTTTGTAGTGGCATGGACTTCCTGCCATCTTTACTTATTTGCGGGCAATAGACTCTGGTCTGTTTACTGGTTTGCAGACCGAGGAGTATAGCGAGAGGAGGAGGAGGGGAGTATGGCGAGAGGAGGGGGGAGTATGGCGAGAGGAGGGGGGGAGTATGGCGAGAGGAGGGGGGGAGTATGGCGAGAGGAGGGGAGGAGTATGGCGAGAGGAGGGGGGGAGTATGGCGAGAGGAGGGGGGGAGTATGGCGAGAGGAGGGGGGAGTATGGCGAGAGGAGGGGGGGAGTTTGGCGAGAGGAGGGGGGTATGGCGAGAGGAGGGGGGGAGTATGGCGAGAGGAGGGGGGGAGTATGGCGAGAGGAGGGGGGGAGTATGGCGAGAGGAAGGGGGGGGGAGTATGGCGAGAGGAGGGGGGGGAGTATGGCGAGAGGAGGGGGGGGAGTATGGCGAGAGGAGGGGGGAAGTATGGCGAGAGGAGGGGGGGAGTATGGCGAGAGGAGGGGGGGAGTATGGCGAGAGGAGGGGGGGAGTATGGCGAGAGGAGGGGGGAGTATGGCGAGAGGAGGGGGGGTATGGCGAGAGGAGGGGGGGAGTATGGCGAGAGGAGGGGGGAGTATGGCGAGAGGAGGGGGGAGTATGGCGAGAGGAGGGGGGAGTATGGCGAGAGGAGGGGGGGGAGTATGGCGAGAGGAGGGGGGAGTATGGCGAGAGGAGGGGGGAGTATGGCGAGAGGAGGGGGGAGTATGGCGAGAGGAGGGGGGGAGTATGGCGAGAGGAGGGGAGTATGGCGAGAGGAGAGGCGGAGTATCGCGAGAGGAGGGGGGGGGGGGGGGGGTCGGGGTGGAAGGGGGTATACGCAGAGAGCTGACGACAGAGCGAACAAACGAACGAACGGACGGGCGAACGAACGAAAGAAACAACGATTGAACGAATGGACGAACGAAAGAACGAACGGACGAACGGACGAATGAACGACCGAACGGACGAACGGACGAATGAACGACCGAACGGACGAACGACTCGAACGAACGAAGAAGCGAACGAACGATCTTTATCACTCAAAGATGGAGACTTTAGGCTGACGCGTAGTCTTACACTCTGTCTCTTCTAAAACTACGACGTGAAAATGGGGACAGCCAAACTAGAACAATTTCAAACAGACACGAACAGAAGAGTGTCAGGTTACAAAGTGACAGAGAAGAGGCTAGAGTATTTCAAGCCATACCATTATGGGTGTTTAAAAAAAAAGCATGCGACTACATGGTAGGAGGAGGAGTGATGGTGAATGCGACTAGATGCTTTTAGGTTTTAGGGATTGAAAAGGAGGGAGGAGTATGCTTATAGTTATGCGATGGTATGTTTGAGTTGTAGGCCTATACATTGATGAGTTATGTTTCCAAGCTGTATTCCTGGTGCTTTTAGAACACGTTGCTGAATAATTTTGTTTGTGATGATCTTGTGATCTGGTGATTGTTGTGGGAAGAAGAGACAGACAGGGGGGAGACCCAGAAGAACAAACATGCTTTTTTTTCTAACTAAATGTTTTATTCAGGCAAATTTACATTTTGTCATGCAACGCATAGAAGTCAAATAATAATAGAGTGGATATGCCGGATAAAGACATATTCTATACAATATACAAACAATTATGATAAATGCTGTTCCACTAGGGGTAAGTATGAAGCCCACTTTAGCATACATTTGTCATAATTCAGTTCTGTACAGTGGATATGTTTATCAATCTTGTATGTGTAGACCAGTTCCTTTAACAAACATGCTTAGTTCAGGTCCATCCCTCACTCTAAACCGAAGTGTTCCACATTTGAATACATTTCTGTAACAATTTTTGAACACTTTGTGATATACCACATAGGTCTACTGGCAAAAGTAGCACACATGGTGTTCACTAGTGTTCAAATGAACATATGCGAACACTATGTGTTTATTATGACTGCCTCTTCTGCGAGTAGGACTATGTACTTTATCACATAGTGTTCAAATCTTTATCACATAGTGTTCAAATCTTTATCACATAGTGTTCAAATCTTGTCACAGAAATGTGTTCAAATGTGGAGACTTTGGTTCAGAGTGCTTGCAGAACGAAATACAGGGAAGCGTACAGAGAGAAGTGGATAAACGTAAAGGTTAGGACAGGCTGGAAGGGGAAGGGAAGGGGGTAGGGTTGATCCAAGAGGATAGATATGCTGTGTCCAGTTCTGTCCCTTACCAAAGGGGAGGCAACGGACGGAAGACATCGGAGATGGGTTCTGTCCCTTGCCAGGGAGGAAATGAAATGGGTTTTTTTTCCCTGTGGTTAAGAGGCAGTTCCAGTTCTAGTTCCCGGGGGAGCAATATAACCTTTTAGGGGGAGGGGGGGGGGGGGGCGGGAGAGATGAAATGGTTGTCTGCTAGTTCAGCCTCTTTGTCAACACGAAAAGGTCGATATCCTGATTCAAAACAGGAGAATACCGAGTGAATCCAACCCACTGAGATCAAAACAAATCTGTGTGACTCAGATCGTTGGCCAGGTAACGGAACACCGGGTTGAATGTCTTGCTCAGAAATAGACCCGTGATAAACTAAGAGGCGACTGAAAAACAAAAGACATTTCACGGCGGAAATGTGAGGGAAAAAAGAAGAAGAACTTTTAATATCACTCGCTAGTGTATAGATACATATGTTGCTTTTTTTTAAGTGGAGGAACAGACATATATAATATACTAATTTTGTGTTGTCGAATATTAAACACTGTATGAACTACGCATTCTTGTATTTGGTTCTGGGTTTTGGATTTGAGCAGAATATCTGTTTGGGATTACATCTTGTAAGGTTCATTAAGCCTAGCGTGAGACAGAATCGATCGGAGATCATAAATTATCCTGGGATCAGAACACAGACATTGAAATAGAAACATGTCACTGGTCTCCCGTTCCTTGGTTTTAATCAAGCCACAGAAGGAACGTCGAGTCAGTAGGAGGGGGGGGGGGGGGGCGGAGGTGTAGAACAAGGACACATAGACAGTTCCGAGTTCCGATTACAATGAGGGCAATGGTGCATGTGTTCGAGTAGCGCTATGTCTGAAGCAAGAAACAAGAAATATGAGTTTGTTGTAATTTAAGACAAAATGAAACCGGTCTCGAGTACGTCGACCTAGTGGTATTTGCAGTGAACACACACACGAAAAATTATAATGTAAATGACAGAACTTTCATTCAACTCTTAAATTTAATGCATACTCAGGTACATTTTTTTTTACCTCTTATTTTTTCATTATTCGATATGTCTGTGCGCTGCAAAGACCATCAGATCGACCAACTCGTAAATGCTTCGTTTTGTCCAAGATTACACGTTCCAGAAACTGACCTTATTTGTTTTTACATTCAGTTTTGACTAAACGTTTTAACATAGACGGGGAATCGATATGAGGATCTTGGTGTGTGTGTGTGTGTGTGTGTGTGTGTGTGTGTGTGTGTGTGTGTGTGTGTGTGTGTATGTGTGTGTGTATGTGTGTTTGTTTGTAAAGGTGTGTATGTCCGTCTGTCTATATGTGCGTATGGGTGTGTGTTTTGTGTGTATGAAGTGTGTGTGAGAGAGTGAGTGAGTGTGTATGTGTGTACGTGTGTAACTTGGGGTGTGTGTGTGTGTGTGTGTGTGTGTGTGCGTGCGTGTGTGTGTGTGGGGGGTGTGTGAATGTGTGTGTGTGCGTGGTGTGTGTGTGGGGGGGTTTGTATGTGTGTATGTGCGATGTGTGTGTGTGTGTGTGTGTGTGTGTGTGTGTGTGTGTGTGTGTGTGAGTGTGTGTGTGTCAGAGACACGTATTTACATTTCAAATGTTCAACATGAGGCTCCCACATGGTTTAGCAGATGCATGCGTCAGCGAATTGAATCTCAGAATCGGCAGATTTTCTTTGCAGAGCAAAAAAGAAAAGTGGATTGAAAGCCGCACTGAATGCCTCTCCCTTGTCGAAAGCTGCTTCTGTACATTATTTCAGGTTTTTGCCCCCTTTGCGGCATCTGATGCGTCCTTAGTGTCGCTGGTTGTCACTATGCAAGTTCATTGACCAGTTCGAAGATTACGGTCAGAACCCACAGCCAGAGCGTTAGCGTTTCGAAGCTTCAGACAATAACCTCACTAGACATACGTTCCTAATTATCGTAGCGAACAAAGGGCAACCCTTTAGTCAGTGTCACGTTTCAATATATCACTTAAGGTGATTATGAACCGGTTAATTACTACTAATTAACTAACCACACCACGATCCACTCTCGCAGTCATACAATTAAATAGAGTCAACAAAAGTATAAGTTTCAGACGCCTGTTTATGTATAAACTCGCCACCTCCCTCGAGCCTTCACTCAAAATATGTTCCTTTTACGTTCTCAACACGTAAAAACCCCGTGATCACTGACAAAATGCCAGTAGTATATAGAAAATTATAGTAACACGCTGATCCCGTGTAAATACAGTCAAAATGAGAATGTTCTGTTCAAAAAGCTCTAGTTCATGCAGGTGTCACACACCCCACGTTGTCACTACTCCAATGAAATCACAGATAAGAAAAGACAACGGTGGTCAACGGGGTGCGTAAGACACGGTGCACTTAGCTTTCTTTCTGTATGCTGGTTAGCCGGTATGCTGGTTAGCCGGGTTGCTGGTTAGCCGGTTCGCTGGTTAGCCGGTCCGCTGGTTAGCCGGTTTGCTGGTTAGCCGGTTTGCGTAGCTTCCTCAGGTCCCAGCTCCAACGTCTGCAGCTAGCAGTGTCCCGCCAAAGGCAGCCGTGCAGCAGTTACAGGAAAACGAAACGAAGGCTGCAAACAGAAAGCATCGGTGCACTAAACATGTCTGCTACCCCTCACCCACCACCTTAAAACGTGTCATCTTTAAATACCTCATCGAGCACGTGGGCCTGCACAAAACGGACTTTTTACAACAACAAAACAGCCATTTTCCGTCCTTCTCTCCCTATCTGCAAAAACCATATACAGATTAGTATTCTAGCGTCACAGAGAGTAAATTATGCGCTAACCTGGAAAGAACAACAGAGAGTATTTCATTCCACAAACACAGACTCATAAACAGCGTTAAATAATGATTTATTACCTCAAAAGCCTATGATTGTACTCTCAATGGAAGCAAAATCCGCTTCCTCCCTGGAACAGCCTCTGTTCGTCAACAGTGACAAAAAACCTCCAGAACCCCTTGTCGAATCCTTATGCGAAAGCCATCGCCGACGAAGGAAAGTTGACGACTTGTCCTCAGCAAAGTACTGGCAGTGAGACAGGAAAAACTAGTGGAAGCTCCCCTAGAGTGCCGAATACAATATTCGGTGAAAAACCATCATACTCTAGAAACTGTGTATTAGATCCTTCCCCTTCTGCCGCTGGGTGTCAAGTGTGTCGTCCTTTGAGTCTCTGACAGACCACCTAGCCAAATACACGTGACTGACCTTGTCACCAAACCAGTCCAGCTATACACAATTCTGCCTCCCAAGCAGAAAAAGACACGAGAAACTTAATCCCTGAAAATCCCGTGCGCGCTGTCAGCGAAAAACCGTCAGCCCTATGACAGCAAAAAACCCCACCGCGAAACTCGTGCGCTACAAAACATCCGTGCTCGTTGAGCACTGTCAGCAAACTCTGCTGTAGCCCAATATCACGCACAGGCGCTTTCTATCATAATTGACCAAGAACAGGCACTCCACCGAGTGACACTTTCTTGGTCTCTGTCACCCGATCGTGACACACCTCCCCTCTTCAAGACGAAACCTCGGTTTCGCTCACAGTCATGTTCTCCTCTACAGCCCGAGAGAGAAAGTCAGCTCCAACATTGTTGGCGCCCGGAATGACGCGTACCGTGAATTGGTACGGTTGGAGAATCAACGCCCAGCGCATAAGTCTGGCGTTTGCCAACCTTGCAACCTGAAGATATTGCAGAGGTTGATGGTCCGTCTCCAGACAGAAAGGTCGTCCTCAAGAACGAGCAACCCCTCGTTTCACCCCTGATGACTGCAACCTTCTCTGTCTTCTTGTCTTTGTTCTTCTGGTCTTTGTTCTTCTCCCCGTAGGCTGTCCTCTCTATGTAGGCGCGCAGCAGGTTGGCGTGGTACAGGCGTGCTTTCCCGTTCATGACGATCCTGTAGTCGTTCTGGCCCACTTTTGCTGTCACCTCAAAAGGTCCTTGCCACTGCAGTTGTAGCTTGTTGTGTTTGACAGGTAGAAGTAGCAACACCCGTTCTCCAATCTTGAAGCTGCGCGGCCGTGCCTTGCGGTCGAATCCTCGCGCGTAACGCTGTGCTGCTCTTCCCAGGTTCTCTTGAGCCAGTTTGCAGGTCTCTTCAATCCTGTTCCTGAGTTCTACTATGTAGGTCGCTGTCGTCTGCACCTCCTCGTCAGCTTCTTCGTCCGTCCAAGCCTGACGCAGGATAGCCATGGGACCGCGTACCTGTCTGCCGTACAACAACTCAAATGGGGAAAAGCCCAAGCTCTCCTGAGGAACCTCGCGGTATGCAAAAAGCAATGCTGGGATGTACCTGTCCCACGTGCGTGGTTTCTCCTGAGCTAGTTTCCTCAGCATGGTCTTCAAGGTGCCATTGAACCTTTCCACCAGTCCGTTGCACTGAGCATGGTAAGGAGTGGTGAAGTGCTGCTCCAGTGATAGCAGTCGTGCTGCCTCCGCCATCACTCCTCCCGTGAACTGCGTGCCTCTGTCGGTGAGTACCTCTGATGGAATTCCCAGCCGGGACCACATAGTAACCAGAGCCTCAGCTACTCGCGTGGCTTCAATCGATTTCAGAGGGATCGCCTCTGGGTATCGAGTAGCGTAGTCCACCATGGTCAAAATGTATCTGTTTCCGTCCTCAGACGCAGGCAAGATGGGCCCGATGATGTCCACTGCCACCCGACGAAAGGGTTCGTCGATGAGCGGCATCTTCTCTATGGGACCTTCCTCACCCTTCCTTTGGCAACCACCTTCTGGCACTTATCGCAGGACGCACAGAAACGTCGGACATCCGTGCAGATGCCTGGCCAGTAAAAGTGGCGCCAGACACGATCCGTGGTCTTCTTGGTACCAAGATGACCTCCCAGAATCGAGTCGTGTGCCGTTGCCATGACACCCTCGCGAAACTCGCGAGGCACGACAACCTGTTTGAATGTACCTTCTTGGTTGCTGAACTCACGGTAGAGCAACTTCTTGTCCCTGAGGAACTTTGACCTCCCATGCTTCCCGCTCAGCTTCACCTTCCCCGACTTCGCGTGCTCCCGAGGAGTCGCTAGTGTCGGATCAGATGCCTGAGCCTTCGCGAGAAGCGCGGGGGTCACGTTCCCCAGGGCAGCTCGTGCAGCAGGTAGGGGTTTGAGAGGTTTGTCCTCTCGCTCCGCCTGTGCCCGCGTGAGCACTGAAATGACGTCGGGAGACCGATAAACGGGAACCTCCCTGGTGACGCCGTCCACAAACTGAACCCGGTTTCCAATGAGCAGGTCGCATGGAGGATCGTCCATGACGACGGCCACAATGGTCCCCGTGAACAACGGTGTTACGACCTTGATCACTGCCGTGTTCAAGTCGTAAGCGTGAGATGCCTCGGCCATTCTCACCCTGATGCTGTCTCCTGTGTAGGCCATAGCTGGAACTAGACTCGCCCGAACCACTATCATGTCTGCCCCTGTGTCCCGCAGACCTTCGCCCTTCACTCCGTTAACGTAGACGTTGCAGTGGGGCTGGAAATGTTTCCTGGAGCACGGAACGCAGAGTTGTGGAATTGTGCATGAGCTCGTGACGTCCCTTAGCTCCTCACTGCCAACAAAGTGTACGCCCTTCTGGTCAGCCTGTCTCTTGTGGCAGTCCTTCTTCACGTGGCCCCGCTTGTTGCAGTAAAAACACTGGATGTCAGCTCTGGAACTTGATCCCTTGTGTCCCTGATCGTCCTTCCCGTCCTTGGGTCCTGAAGAACCTGAATTTCCTGGTTTTCCCGGCCGTGAGCCTGAAGATTTGCCGGAGATCGCCTGGGCGTCCTCGTGTACTCTGATCCAGTCGGCTGCTTCCTGAGTAGTCTTAGGCTGGTGCTCCTGCACGAAGGTCACCACCTCAGGTCGCAGGCTGGACATCAGTTGTTCCATGACAATGAGGTCGGCAAGGTCGTCGACTGTCCAGTTCTTCTCGGCCATCTCCACCCAGCGCCGCAGGTAGAGATTTAGGCGTGCCACAAACTGATGGCTCAGCTCGCCGCTCAGTCTCTTGCTGTTACGCAGACGTCGTCTGTAGGCTTCCGCAGTCAGGTTGAAGCGCTGGAGTAACGCCTTCTTTAGTGCCTGATAGTCTCTCGCCTCGTCGTCATCCAAAGCGTTGTAGAGCTGCAATGCGCGTCCTTTTAAGCAGGTGCTAAGGCGGCTAGCCCACGTGGCCTCTTCCCACTTCTGGTCAGATGCAATGCGCTCAAACCGGCGTAAAAAGTCGTCGAGCTCGTCCTTGTCATCGTCGAACGTCGGCAGTCTCGTACGGTCAGCAACAAACGTCGGCGCGCCAGCCTGAGTAAGCGTACCCTTCTCTGCCTGTAGCCTAGCTAGTTCTAGCTGGTGATCGCGTTCGGCCTGTTTGTCCTGTCTGTCACGTTCGGCCTGTCGTTCCTGTCTCTCAAGCTCGTCTTTCTTTTCCTGTCTGTCTCGCTCTCTTTCTTGTCTGTCAAGTTCGTCTTTCTCTTTCTTGTCTGTCAAGTTCGTCTTTCTCTTTCCGTTCTTGTCTGTCAAGCTCGTCTTTCCTTTCCTGTCTGTCTCGTTCTGCCTGTCGTTCCCTTTCTTGTCTGTCAAGTTCGTCCTTCTTTTCCTGTCGGTCACGTTCTTCTTTTCTTGTCAGTCGCTCAAATTCTTCCTTCCGTTCTACTTCTAAGCGTTTTAGAACGCTTCGGGCTCTAACGCGTGCGTCTCGCTCAGTCGGCTGCTCGCTCCCAGGAGTCTCGAAAGTTATTCTCCTCGTAGGAGATCCCCCTGTAGCCATGGTTAGTTTTAGCAAAGCTTTATCACAAAAGTAAGTCTAACGCAGCTATAGCTAGAACACGCGGTGATGAAAGCGGTGGATACAAAAATCCAGCAACCGGAAAATGCAGAAGAAAAATCCAAACGGTGTAGAACAAAACGCGTAGCCTACTTTATGGCTGCTTTTTGCGGTGAAACAAAGTGTTTCCCACAGCCGTGGCCTACTTTATCGGCTGCTTTTTGCGGTGAAACAGAGTGTCTCCCACAGCCTTGGTTAGGACAGAAGTCCTCGGACCCTTCCCCCCCAAAATTCCAACAAAGTCAAAATATGGAGAAAAATCCAAGTAAAACAAGACGGTAGAAATGTAACCTTTTACAGAATGCGAAACAACAATGTAGAGAAAACTGAGTAAAACGAATAACAAATCCGCTAACCCCGCTCAGCTCTCTGCAACGGAAAACTCTGAACGTACAACAGCAAAGATTCACAAACAAAGGAAAGGGAGGTAATCACAGTTAGCGCATACAATAGCTCACAAATTACAATTTACATTTCCTGCAAGATGTGAATCGCTTAAGGTGTGGTATATGATCAAAACTATACAAAAAAGGGTAGCACCAAGCAGAAAATAAGTCGAGCACTGACGAGATTATCTGCTCTTAGTTATCCTTAATTGGTGGGTCTTTATCAGTTGGAAATTAACTGAGTAAATCCCGGCTTGGCCCCCATGTGTCACGTTTCAATATATCACTTAAGGTGATTATGAACCGGTTAATTACTACTAATTAACTAACCACACCACGATCCACTCTCGCAGTCATACAATTAAATAGAGTCAACAAAAGTATAAGTTTCAGACGCCTGTTTATGTATAAACTCGCCACCTCCCTCGAGCCTTCACTCAAAATATGTTCCTTTTACGTTCTCAACACGTAAAAACCCCGTGGTCACTGACAAAATGCCAGTAGTATATAGAAAATTATAGTAACACGCTGATCCCGTGTAAATACAGTCAAAATGAGAATGTTCTGTTCAAAAAGCTCTAGTTCATGCAGGTGTCACACACCCCACGTTGTCACTACTCCAATGAAATCACAGATAAGAAAAGACAACGGTGGTCAACGGGGTGCGTAAGACACGGTGCACTTAGCTTTCTTTCTGTATGCTGGTTAGCCGGTATGCTGGTTAGCCGGGTTGCTGGTTAGCCGGTTCGCTGGTTAGCCGGTCCGCTGGTTAGCCGGTCTGCTGGTTAGCCGGTTTGCGTAGCTTCCTCAGGTCCAGCTCCAACGTCTGCAGCTAGCAGTGTCCCGCCAAAGGCAGCCGTGCAGCAGTTACAGGAAAACGAAACGAAGGCTGCAAACAGAAAGCATCGGTGCACTAAACATGTCTGCTACCCCTCACCCACCACCTTAAAACGTGTCATCTTTAAATACCTCATCGAGCACGTGGGCCTGCACAAAACGGACTTTTTACAACAACAAAACAGCCATTTTCCGTCCTTCTCTCCCTATCTGCAAAAACCATATACAGATTAGTATTCTAGCGTCACAGAGAGTAAATTATGCGCTAACCTGGAAAGAACAACAGAGAGTATTTCATTCCACAAACACAGACTCATAAACAGCGTTAAATAATGATTTATTACCTCAAAAGCCTATGATTGTACTCTCAATGGAAGCAAAATCCGCTTCCTCCCTGGAACAGCCTCTGTTCGTCAACAGTGACCAAAAACGTCCAGAACCCCTTGTCGAATCCTTATGCGAAAGCCATCGCCGACGAAGGAAAGTTGACGACTTGTCCTCAGCAAAGTACTGGCAGTGAGACAGGAAAAACTAGTGGAAGCTCCCCTAGAGTGCCGAATACAATATTCGGTGAAAAACCATCATACTCTAGAAACTGTGTATTAGATCCTTCCCCTTCTGCCGCTGGGTGTCAAGTGTGTCGTCCTTTGAGTCTCTGACAGACCACCTAGCCAAATACACGTGACTGACCTTGTCACCAAACCAGTCCAGCTATACACAATTCTGCCTCCCAAGCAGAAAAAAGACACGAGAAACTTAATCCCTGAAAATCCCGTGCGCGCTGTCAGCGAAAAACCGTCAGCCCTATGACAGCAAAAAACCCCACCGCGAAACTCGTGCGCTACAAAACATCCGTGCTCGTTGAGCACTGTCAGCAAACTCTGCTGTAGCCCAGTATCACGCACAGGCGCTTTCTATCATAATTGACCAAGAACAGGCACTCCACCGAGTGACACTTTCTTGGTCTCTGTCACCCGATCGTGACAGTCAGTGTTTTGGAACGGTTATTTTGTTAGAGTTTCTTCCAAACCATTAACAACCGAACTACGTTGTTCGCCGCCTCCATCACTTTTCCTTTCTGTTACTTCAATGTTAGCTGAGACAGCGTAACAGACATCTTTGCTTGATCCTACAATAGTCTCCTTGTTTTCTAAGGAGGCATTATTTCTGGTGTAGGCCTGTGTTTCCTAGAATCGATTGACGTTTGGTTGTTGTGTTCATAAAGACAAATATGTGAGCGAAAAATATAAACAATGCACAACAGCCAATCACAACGTTCTAAATACAAGCTCGGCTTGTCGCGTTTCTGTGCTAATTTCGAACGCTGTACTCCGACGTAAAGTGTGCATAGGGTGGCGCAGTGGTACGTATGATCAGTGCGCCCTTTGACGCGCTGAAGGGAATTCCAATGGGAGATTTTCAGATTGGTTTAAACATAAGTTTATTTTAACAAAGGTTACAATCATGACATGTATACAAAGTTCACAGAAACAGCAACAAGCTAGAAGCTTATAGTGGTGTTCCTGCATGCATGACAGTACAACATAAGGCGGTAACGGCTGAAAAATGTGTCTCAATAAACCAAATCTATTAATAACGTAATAAACGTTGCATAATGATGATAAAGAAAGACAGTAAAGGAAGGAAGGAGGGAAAGAAGATGAATAAAAGAAGAGGGATGGGTAGGAGATGTGCAGAAGTTAAAGTTGTTGTCCGGCTTGTAAAGCATTTATTCTGATTTACCCAAATTACTCCGACGTAAAGTGTGCATAGGGTGGCGCAGTGGTACGTATGATCAGTGCGCCCTTTGACGCGCTGAAGGGAATTCCAATGGGAGATTTTCAGATTGTGAGCGCACTAGTAAACCAAACCCTGTAAAAGTCTGCTCCAAGTCGCTTGTAAATCGCTGCAAGGTCGAGCATCGCTCTACTGTGTTTTCAAGTCGATTCCAAATCCGAACTAAATCGAGACTTTATTGTCGGGACCGTTTACATAGAAGGCTTTTTTACAACTTGGTCTCAGCGACTCATCAGCGACTCAAAACCAACTAAAAATGGTAAACAAAATCGTTGACAATCTTGCATATGAGTAGATATTTAGTAACCACAAATTTTCAGCACCAGTAAGTTTAGTTGGAAATGATCTTAGACTTTTTTGTAAAGGGCAGTTTGATTGTTTGTTCATGGGCTGAAACTCCCACATGTTTGACCGTTTTTACCCCGCCATTTAGGCAACCATACGCCGCTTTCGGGGGAAGCATGCTGGGTATTTTCGTGTTTCTATAACCCACCGAACTCTGACATGGATTAAAGGATCTTTTCCGTGCGTCCTTGGTCTTGTGCTTGCGTGTACACACGAAGCGGGATAAGGCACTAGCAGTTCTGCACATTGTAAAGGGCAGTGATTTTGCACACAGGAAGCAAAAGGGGACTGACCGAAGTAGTACAGTCTAGATCGAACCCTGTTTACCACGTGTTTCCGTCAGCGAGATTAATTTCCTTTTTGGTCCTCCGGGATATATCCCTGGAGACTGGTCCTCATGATGCCTCCCAGACGCCACTGACAATAGCGGTTCATAACTCTGTAAGATTAAGTTAGAGTGCCCTCCCTGTACTCCGCATTTTGGTGATCAATCGTTGCATTAGGACAGTACCGTTGCATGACGCGAAGCATTACCAAATTGTAAAGGACATTAATTGGCAAATTTGTCGAAGAAATTAAGTCACACAGAAAACACGATAATAATGATTAGTTGAGGCTTTGATATATATCATGGACCGTGTCATTTCCACACCCCCCAGTGCAATTATTCATCACTGCGCGAACAAACAGCAACAAGCAAACAAACAATGCAACAATTACATCATACAGGGAACACCACTGAATTATTTGGTACTATTTGTCAATAGTTACGGATCGTATAACAGTAATACTTCCAGTACACCTGTACCCCCCCCCCCCCCCAAAAAAAAAAAAAAAAAAAAAAAAACACACACAAAAAACCAACAACACTTCTGGGATTTATTAATTTATCCTCTGCCTGTACGTTGCTGCAACGTCCCCCCCCCCTCCCCCCCCCCCCCCCGGCCAATACCATCTCACCAGCAATCATCGACTAAAAGAGAAGTCCCTCCGTTCTTCGTGCTCAGTGCTCCCTCTGCCTCGTGTTGACCTCTCAAACTATTGTCTGTGCCTATAGCATCACGCTTCGTATCATGAAGATCTTATTATCCTTATTGCGTTGTCTGAGCTACCAAAAGATCTCTCCCCCCCCCCCCCCCCCCCCCCCCACCCCGTCTGTTCGGTGTTTCTACAGTACCTCCAGTATTCATGGGGCTGCCAGGCCCTCAGTGAGCTTTCTGTCCTCGGCTACTTCTTCTTTTTATATTTAGTCAAGTTTTGACTAAATATTTTAACATCGAGGGGGAATCGAAACGAGGGTCGTGGTGTATGTGCGTGCGTGTGTGTGTGTGTGTGTGTGTGTGTGTGTAGAGCGATTCAGACTAAACTACTGGACCGATCTTTATGAAATTTGACATGAGAGTTCCTGGGTATGAAATCCCCGAACGTTTTTTTCATTTTTTTGATAAATGTCTTTGATGACGTCATATCCTGCTTTTCGTGAAAGTTGAGGCGGCACTGTCACGCCCTCATTTTTCAACCAAATTGGTTGAAATTTTGGTCAAGTAATCTTCGACGAAGGCCGGACTTCGGTATTGCATTTCAGCTTGGTGGCTTAAAAATTAATTAATGACTTTGGTCATTAAAAATCGGAAAATTGTAAAAAAAAAACAAAAATTTATAAAACGATCCAAATTTACGTTTATCTTATTCTCCATCATTTGCTGATTCCAAAAACATATAAATATGTTATATTCGGATTAAAAACAAGCTCTGAAAATTAAATATATAAAAATTATTATCAAAATTAAATTGTCCAAATCAATTTAAAAACACTTTCATCTTATTCCTTGTCGGTTCCTAATTCCAAAAACATATAGATATATGTTTGGATTAAAAACACGCTCAGAAAGTTAAAACGAAGAGAGGTACAGAAAAGCGTGCTATCCTTCTCAGCGCAACTACTACCCCGCTCTTCTTGTCAATTTCACTGCCTTTGCCACAAGCGGTGGACTGACGATGCTACGAGTATACGGTCTTGCTGAAAAATGGCATTGCGTTCAGTTTCATTCTGTGAGTTCGACAGCTACTTGACTAAATATTGTATTTTCGCCTTACGCGACTTGTTTTGTTTTGGCTACCAGACTGCGCTTGAGTCAGTCTAGTGCTTGTGGCATACCGGCCTCTTTATTCCTTTATTGAATCTCATTATTTTTCAGTGGATTTTGTTTTTGTATTGCTATTGCTGCAAGGCCTTGGCTTAGGCACTGAGCTCCTGCGTAGTACAAAACTATAGATATTCGTACAGCTTATAGCTTATTGTTGCGATTATTTGTACATTCAACAGCTTGCGAGACACAAAACCGTTAAAATGTGTTCGGAAGCAATGTGACATTTTATAGAGTAAGAGCTCAAAACTGTAGCTTTAAAAAAAGTGAACTTGATCAACCTTGCCTGTTAGAAGCAATTTTATTTTATGTACGGCTTCAGATAACATTTTAGAAGACACCCTAAGGGGATGTCACATTTCTGACTTTTCAGTATCCAAGATGGCGGCTAATTCAAAATGGCGGCCAACCCTGACGTAAGTCTAGCTGGCACATAACATGGTCAAGTAGCATCTCATTTTAAAGGTATGTTTGAGAGGAATAGATATTTGACATCAGAAATGGTACGAACATACTACCATTCATGTTAAAAGCATTTTAATGTGATCAATGCTTTTACGGCCAGGCATTTGTCTTGTTCTTGTTCTTGTTCTTCTTCTTCATCTTCTTCATCATCATCATCATCATCCTTCTCCTTCTCCTCCTCCTTCTCCTTCTCCTCCTCCTTCTCCTTCTCCTTCTTCTCCTTTTTCTTCTTCTTCTTCTTCTTCTTCTTCTTCTTCTTCTTCTTCTTCTTCTCATCTACCTATTCTTCCTCCTACTCCTCCTCCTCCTCCTCCTCCTCCTACTCCTCCTCCTCCACGCCCGATCCTGATTGCACGATGACTTGTACCCGACCTCTGCCAATATCGATGCCCACGGAAGCGTGACAGATTTATTGTGGTGGAGCGGGGAACAAAAAGTCACAAGGGTTGTTCACCCTTACCCTTTCCGAGAGTCTCGCTGGGTATCAGACGCGTGTCTCCGCACAATCTCGCTGTCGTCAGCCTGTATAATGACGGAAGGTCCTTCGTGGGGATGCTGTTGTGTTTAGTTAAAGGCACGGACTTTAGTTAAAGGCACGGACTTTGGTTAAAGGCACGGACTT
Source organism: Littorina saxatilis (assembly GCF_037325665.1). Taxonomy (NCBI): domain Eukaryota; kingdom Metazoa; phylum Mollusca; class Gastropoda; order Littorinimorpha; family Littorinidae; genus Littorina; species Littorina saxatilis. The sequence continues at coordinate 58,152 of NW_027127307.1, forward strand.
TAGTTAAAGGCACGGACTTTAGTTAAAGGCACGGACTTTAGTTAAAGGCACGGACTTTAGTTAAAGGCACGGACTTTAGTTAAAGGCACGGACTTTTCTATCTTCTTCTTCTTCTTTGTTGACTCCCACGTTCACTCATGTTTTTAGCACGAGTGGATTTTTTACGTGTATGACCGTTTTTACCCCGCCATTCAGGCAGCATACGCCGATTTCGGGGGAGGCATGCTGGGTATTTTCGTGTTTTTATAACCCACCGAACTCTGACATGGGTTACAGGATCTTTTCCGTGCGCACTGGGTCTTGTGCTTGCGTGAACACACGAAGGGGCAGGTCTGCACATATATGACCCGGGAGATCGGAACAAATCTCCACTCCGTCTTAACCCACCGGGCAGCGACCGGGATTCGAACTCACGACCTCCCGGTTAGGAGGCCGACGTCTTACCACCTCGCCCCTGCGCTTGTCTGGACTTTTCTATGAAAACGGTTCTGGTCACCGTCTCAGATCTATCCAGACCTTTTGCTTGGGATATAAGACCACTCCTTTACATGGGCACACATCCAACCAACTGCGTTGCTCCGTTCTGGGCAGGTTGGGATATAAGGCCACTCCTTTACATGGACACACGTCCAACCAACCGCGTTGCTCCTTCCTGGGCAGGGTGGGATATAAGGCCATTCCTTTACATGGACACACGTCCAACTAACTGCGTTGCTCCGTTCTGGGCAGGGTGGGATATAAGGCCATTCCTTTACATGGACACGCATCCAACCAACTGCGTTGCTCCGTTCTGGGCAGGTTGGGATATAAGGCCATTCCTTTACATGGACACACGTCCAACTAACTGCGTTGCTCCGTTCTGGGCAGGGTGGGATATAAGGCCATTCCTTTACATGGACACGCATCCAACCAACTGCGTTGCTCCGTTCTGGGCAGGTTGGGATATAAGGCCATTCCTTTACATGGACACACGTCCAACTAACTGCGTTGCTCCGTTCTGGGCAGGGTGGGATATAAGGCCATTCCTTTACATGGACACGCATCCAACCAACCGCGTTGCTCTGTTATGGGCAGGGTGGGATATAAGGCCATTCCTTTACATGGACACACGTCCAACCAACCGCGTTGCTCCGTTCTGGGCAGGGTGGGATATAAGGCCATTCCTTTACATGGACACGCATCCAACCAACCGCGTTGCTCCGTTCTGGGCAGGTTGGGATATAAGGCCATTCCTTTACATGGACACACGTCCAACTAACTGCGTTGCTCCGTTCTGGGCAGGGTGGGATATAAGGCCATTCCTTTACATGGACACGCATCCAACCAACCGCGTTGCTCCGTTCTGGGCAGGTTGGGATATAAGGCCATTCCTTTACATGGACACACGTCCAACTAACTGCGTTGCTCCGTTCTGGGCAGGGTGGGATATAAGGCCATTCCTTTACATGGACACGCATCCAACCAACTGCGTTGCTCCGTTCTGGGCAGGTTGGGATACATGGACACACGTCCAACCAACTGCGTTGCTCCTTTCTGGGCAGGTTGGGATATAAGGCCACTCCTTTACATGGACACACGTCCAACCAACCGCGTTGCTCCTTTCTGGGCAGGGTGGGATTTGTGTGTGAATTAAAGAGAGACTACCACATGTCAGCAGTAGAAATTGAACGTAAGGTCACCGCCAGGCTGTGCATGTATCGGTATCGCATTTCATTAACTTTTTCTTAATTGACATCAGTTTCATTAAACAAATGTCACTCTGCACAGGAAGCATTCAGGGTGTTGATTTGAGGTATTTGTTCAAGTAGAGGGAGGGTCTTTCTCCAGAAAAAGCCTGTCTAGACCTGAGATGGTGAGCCGAACTGAGTCCAAGGAAGCGACTGGGCCTTTGTGGTGTGAAAGGTGAAATCAGGGTCATTGTCAGAATAGTACAGGTCCTTCGTCAGGACGTCGTCTGGTTAGAAAAACGGGAAAGATGATAATCAGGGTCATAGTCGTTGTCACGGTGATCGGCATCGTCGTCATGCTCATTGTTATGTACTGAGCGTCTTCTTAATCTTTCTCTTCAACCTCCCTTTCTTTCTATCGTCTTTCTATCGTCTTTCTTTCTTTCTGTCTTTCTTTCTATCCGTATTTCTATCGTCTTTCTTTCTATCCGTCTTTCTATCGTCTTTCTTTCTTTCTGTCTTTCTTTCTATCCGTATTTCTATCGTCTTTCTTTCTTTCTGTCTTTCTTTCTATCCGTCTTTCTATCTATCCGTCTTTCTATCTGTATTCCTTTTTTCCCTTTCTTTCTTTCCTTCTGCGTGTATTTGCTTCTCATCAACCGTCATAAAAATGGTCAGTTACAGCACGAAAGAAGAGAAGAACCCTCCCGTGCAGATAGAATGGACTCTTCAGACTTATTGTCACACCTTCGTATGCAGTCTGACTCACGCTGAAAGATTTTGACAGGAACGCTTTGCCGTCTTCGAAGTAGCTGCGTGCAAGGCCACCAACCCGCACGGATATATTAAGTCTAATCATAATTAATGTATCCTACGGTCAATTTGAGCTGACAAGCAAGAAAGAACATTCGTTTTTACAGACTTAATGGTTTCTACAGACTCGGGAAGAGAAACCAACC
>NW_027127307.1:63277-71828 GCF_037325665.1 Littorina saxatilis
GTAGTGGTTGCAGAGTAAAGAGTGTCACTGGCAGGACTATGATCGAGGATTCCGCCCATTGCTCGATACTGGAGACGGGATTTTAGTCTATTTATTCGTGAGAAATCTCTCTTCTTTTTTTACGACTTGTTTGGGGGGGAAAACGGCTTTTTGTCTTTCACTCAGTCAATAGTCAATGTGTCATTTGAAACGTAGTAAATGGTGACAGACTGGATACGGTGAGATGGGGGAGGAGGTAGACGATGGGGAGGGAGAGGGGGGATCGAGGGAGAGGAGGGAGGGAGGGGGAGGTAAACTGAGGGGGAGGGGGAGATAGCGAAGGGTCATGAGGAACTTTCTGTTAAGCACACCGTATGGGGAACAGAGAGCCCTCTGCAAAAAAAAACGGTCCTGATCGAGATTTCAACTGGAAACAACAGCAAGCTTGTACTACTCCATGGGCTGCAGCTCCCACGTACACTCGTGGAATTGTTTCCTATCACCATAAATGGTGTCTTTCTCCAGTAACAGAGGAACATTTTAAGAATAACCATTCGAATATCACTTTTAATGGGGAAAAAAACCTTTTTCTGACGATTTTTATCAGGAACCTTGAACCAAACTTGCAAAGCTTGCTAGATAAAAAAAAAAAATATATATATATGGTATCTGCCCTTAAAGCTCAAAACAGACGCAGGTGACAACCAGACCCAATTATTGGAATATCCAAACAGTACCGGCAGAAATATTAAATATCAGTAAACAGCGAAATCATTATCGTCTTTGGACGGCAAGAAACATGCATATGTAAGCTCCTAGGGCTATATCTAGATTAGGCGCAAAAAAAATGATCACAATAATAAAAATAATAATAATAATATGCAGCCAGGGTGGAACTGACCGCTAAGGGGCTCCGCTCACATAATTGTTTGTCTGTCTGTCTGTCTGTGTCTGTATGCCTCTGTATCTCGGTCTGTATCTGTGTCAGTGTGTGTGTTTGTGAGCGAGAGAGAGAGAGAGAGAGAGAGAGAGAGAGAGAGAGAGAGAGAGAGAGAGAGAGAGAGAGAGAGAGAGAGAGAGAGAGAGAGAGAGAGAGAGACTCAGACTCAGACTCAGAACTTTATTACAAAAGGATAAAGGTTTTAGGCAAAGCCTATTCTTCCAACCTGTCCTTTATACAACACATAAAGACAGACGGACATAAAAAATAAAACTTCAATCAGATAAGATACAGAAGTAGAGGTTACATGCGGAGTCTCAGTGATTATCAAAAATAATGGTCGAAGTTTGCGGATCATGAAAAATGCGAGCTTCAGCGAGCTTTTTCATGACCGCGAACTGAGACCATTATTTTTAATAATCACTGAGATGAGGTATGTAACCTCTTTATTCCTTCTTTCTTCAGTTATTCAAAGAAAAGAGGAGTTTTTGTGCGAAAGTTTGATCGAATCATATTCACCCAACCAGTCTACCTGCGCAGGCGATCGATTAATGCGCGGTTGTATAGTTCCGTGCAAATCATTCAATTTTGTTAACACTTCTTGTCAGTTTCCATGTTTTGAACTAAAATCAAGTACACAGTTATGTTGTCATTCTGCTGTGGCGGTAAAGGCAGATAGTGTGTGTTCTGTTCATGTTTTGGTATCGCTCAGGAAATGTTCTTTCCTCGAATGTGACTAGCAGACGAAGTTTTACACCCGTGTTCCAACGTTAAAAACTGTATGAAGTTCAGTTTTCTGGGGCAAAATAGTGTATGAAACCGCTGCATGTTCTTTAAGTTGATTAAATGTTTGCAATTGATTGCGTATGATCTGTTTATAAAATGAAATATTGTTGAAAACTGACCGTCGGATTGCAGTCTTGTCGATGCAGCCGAAATCTGGAAGGGGAACTACTCGTGTCGCTAGACAAAGTATGAGAGTTACTTTTCCTTGGAATCTTGCTAGCGATAAACGATTGTGCACGGCAGATCTGAATTCAGAAAACAACCAAACTCATGGATTTTATATTGAGATTCATGTGTTCAAGCCTGTAGTTGCTGGTTTAAATGCGGTATGGTTGTATTGTTTGCTCCAGAAATGTATATTTTGTACATTAGAGTGTTCTGAACTTTTGAGTCGCAAAAAGTAGATCCACAATGTGTACAGTCTCTACCCATGAGCTATCGAGGATTCAGGCCCGTTGTTGGGTAAGTGATTTTGGTTGTTGGGTAAGTTACCGAAAAATAACTAGCCCTACAAGTTTACAGAGAGAAAGAAGCAGAGGGGGGAATAATTACATTGTATTGATTGCAACACAATGTGCATTTAAGGAATTATATAAGGAGAACTCAAAAATTACAAATTACATTGACATAGTTAAACTTTTCGTTTTGAGAATTAAGTTGCTCATATCAGCTACACATCCGTGAACACCAGTACAGAGGGCCCCAAAGGGTTTAAAATCGTGATCGTGATTGGCGTTTTTTGACCTTTCTGTGACCGTGATTGCCGAAATTTCCATTTCTGTGATCGTGATGGGACTTTGTCCGTGATCCGTGATGACAAAAAAATCAAGTCTCGTGATCGTGATCGTCATTTGTTTTCGTGATCGTGATGGGCATTATTGCAAAGCATTTTATTTTCAACGTACATTTTTCACAGCTGTATCACTCTATGATCCTCTATTCGTCAAGGAGCCAATCCCAATTGAAGGGAAGCAACAACACATTCAGAAATATGATTTTGACAGCGATTGCTTCCCTTTAAGAGAACCAATCACACAAAAAAGAGATCCAATCAGAAGGCAAATTGCAAAAGTCTGCCAAACTTCATCCAATGGAAGGGCTTCGTGCAAAAGTTTTGAGTGCATTCAGTCAAATTCGAATTCGAAGATCAAAAAAGGCGTGCAGCGGTACTGTCATCGAACTTCTGTTATATTTTGTGGATTCAAGCCAGACCAAAGCAGGCGGCGAGAATGCCTTCCTTGGTGGAAAGGTCAGGCTACGGGTCGGTCTTTCCGAAGACGAAATATCAAGGTATGTTGATCTATGTTGCTCTATGACTGTTCTGAATGTAGGCAAAGATCTTGAAATTTGTTCAAGATCTTTGAGTTTGAGTGAGATCATTGACAATGTCGACATTGCCACGTCCGGCTGTCACTCGCTCAGTCAGTGTGACCTCGACTGGCTCGAGATCGAGTCTGCGTGTAGCCAAAACCGAAACTATAAATGTGTTTTTCATCCCAGCAACGTGGACACGCTTGGCATAGATTCTAATTGTCGCTTCTTTGCATTAAGCTTGGATTTATTTTAGCGCCTGTAAACTTTAATATCAACAATGGGTTAAATTCAGAAACAATGGCGGGGAGACGTGCCAGTTTGGGTCACTTGATCCTCATGTCAAAGACGATCAAAGTCATGTTCGTTGGGGATTTTGTCAGGCATGCTACTTTTCCGGTAATTGCCGGAAATCCGATAAAGCCGTTTTCAAAATCCAGTAAAGTCAAATTTATTCCGGTGAAGTTGAAACATTTCCGCAAAAACGATCCGTGTGAATATCGCGCAACGCGACCGGGCGCCGGTCTCAATGAAGCCATCGCACAGTAGTGTTGTTTTCACCAGTTTGGAGGTGTGTTGAATGGTGGTGGGGGGAGGCTAAAATAGGATTTTTTTTACAAAATCACAACACTATTACAGCTCTGAAAATGATGCCCAGAATGCACCAGATTGCACAGATCTTAACCGGTTTTTTTTTTTAAATACGGGGGGGCATGCCCCCGGACCCCCCTAGTTGACTCGCCTGCTTCGCAGGCTCAGGCTTGTGGCTTCGAGTTCGAGAGAGAGAGAGAAAGAGAGAGAGAGAGAGAGAGAGAGAGAGAGAGAGAGAGAGAGAGAGAGAGAGAGAGAGAGAGAGAGAGAGAGAGAGAGAGAGAGAGAGAGAGAGAGAGAGAGAGAGAGAGAGAGAACAATGAAAACAACATTCTTGTTACTGATTACAAATCATATTTATTTCTATGTGTGTATAAAAGAGAATTAAAAAAAAAAAAAAAGTGCAACAGTTCTCACTTTGTGTTGAATAAACAATAGATCCAGAGGAGCGTGTGGTTGTGTTTACTTTGACACGTGCTTTCTGTACATGCAACTTTTACCGTGACCGTGATTTGCCACTGGTGTTCGTGATCGTGAAAACAAAAATCAAGGTAACTGTGATCGTGAAAGCTAAAATTTCCCTTCCCGTGATCGTGATGATACCCCCCCTTTGGGGCCCTCAGTACAAAATGTTCAACAAAATAACAATCGAACAAGACATTTCATTCACGAATGATGTGTGAACGTGACTGTCTCTTAAACATTTTCACTGAAGTTGCATTTCTTATCTGTTGGGGGAATGAGAGAGAGAGAGAGAGAGAGAGAGAGAGAGAGAGAGAGAGAGAGAGAGAGAGAGAGAGAGAGAGAGAGAGAGAGAGAGAGAGAGAACGGGAGAGAGAAAAGTAGAGAGAGAAAGAGAGAGAGAGAGAGAGAGAGAGGGAGAGAGGGAGAGAGAGAGGGAGAGAGAGAGAGAGAGAGAGAGAGAGAGAGAGAGAGAGAGAGAGAGAGAGAGAGGATTTGGCAAAGTCAGACAGGCGGACAGACATTCAAACAGACAGAGAATATGACAGAGAGAAAAACAGGGAGATCTCTAGAGCTCTAAGGGATTGAATGCAAGGAACACAGATGAGAATTGCAGGGGGGAAGGGAGGGAGGGGTGGCAGAGTGTCTTTTCTTATTTTGTTACTCCATAAACAAGACCTTAGAGAAATGGATAAAATTGTTAATGTGGCACAAATTTTGCTAGCTGCCATTCTTTGTGGAATTATACCGGACACATCCATTTTGATTGCCTCTGTGGAAATGGCTGTTCGTCGATTGCCCCTCTTCATGTTACTCCTGGACTTGATATTTCTATGGCTGTTTATCTCAGGGTTGTAGCTTGTTTAGAATCTAACGCTCACATGCAAGTCCGCGAACGCATTGGCCGACACAAAAGCGTGAGCGTTTGGAAACACTGTCTCTGTCTCTCTCTCTCTCTGTCCGTCTGTCTTTTTCTGCCTGTCTGTCTGTCTGTCTGTCTGTCTGTCTGTCTGTCTCACTGTCTCACTGTCTCTCTCTCTCTCTCTCTCTCTCTCTCTCTCTCTCTCCCCCTTTCTCTCCCCCTACATCCCTCTCTCTCTCCTTTCTCTCTCTCTTTCTCTCTCTCCCCCTCTCTCTCTCTCTCTGTCTCTCTCCCTCTCTCTTTCTCTCTCTTTCTCTCTCTCTCTCTATCTCTGTCTCTCTCTCTCTCTCTCTCTCTGTCTCTGTCTGTCTGTGTCTCTGTCTGTCTCTCTCCCTCTCTGTCTCTCTGTCTGTCTCTGTCTCTCTCTTTCTTTCTTTCTCTCTTTGTCTCTCCCCCACCTCTCTCTCTCTCTCTCTCCCTCCCCCTTTCCTCTGCCCCTACATCCCTCTCTCTCTCTCTCCTTTCACTCTCTCTCGCTCTCTCTCTCTCTCTCTCTCTCTCTCTCTCTCTCTCTCTCTCTCTCTCTCTCTCTCTCTCTCTCTCTCTCTCTCTCTCTCTCTCTCTCTCTCATCCCTCCTATACCTCGCATAGACCTCTACAAATCGAGCTTAGCCTTCTCGGGAGCGTTTCTCTGGAACTCCTTCCCCCTACAGATAAGAAATGCAACTTTAGTGAAAATGTTTAAGAGACAGTCACGTTCACACATCATTCGTGAATGAAATGTCTTGTTCGATTGTTATTTTGTTAAACATTTTGTACTAGTGTTAACGGATGTGTAGCTGATCGGAGCAACTTTATTCCCAAATGAAAGGTATAACTATGTCAATGTAATTTTGTAATTTTTGAGTTCTCCTTATGTAATTCCTTAAATGCACATTGTGTTGCATTCCATACAATGTATTTCTGTATTTTATATGATTGAATTTATATTTTTTTATGTGCGTCTGTCTTTATGTGTTGTATAAAGGACAGGTTGGAAGAATAGGCTTTGCCTAAAACCTTTATCCTTTTGTAATAAAGTTCTGAGTCTGAGTCTGAGTCTCTTTCTCTCTCTCTCTCTCTCTCTCTCTCTCTCTCTCTCTTTCTCTCTCTCTCTTTCTCTCTCTCTGTCTGTCTCTGTCCCTCTCTCTCTCTCCCTTTCTTTCTATCTCTCTCTCTCTCTGTCTGTCTCTCTCTTTCTTTCTTTCTCTCTCTCTCTTTCTTTCTTTCTTTCACTCCCTCTCTCTCTCTCTCTCTCTCTCTCTCTCACACCTCTCTCTCTCTCTCTCTCTCTCTCTCTCTCTCTCTAGCTCTCTCTCTCTCTCTCTCTCTCAATCTCTTTCCCTCTTCTTTCTTTATTTTTTCTTGGGCGTTTTGAAGACATATATCTTGCACTCAGCAAATACCCATTTGTACTCGACTTGTTGGAAAATTCTTGTATTGATTTGTTGGTGCCGTGCAAACAAGCTACAACATCCCTGGAGTCGTGCATTTGACATCCGATTCATTGAAAAGGATGTTTGAGGTAATTCAACTTGTTTTTGGTTTGTAAGAGCAATGTTAGCGAGGTTTGTTTAGGGTGAAGTAAATTGTTTTGGTTAAAATGCGTTAGAATATGTTTGTTAATGTGTTTTTCAAGTGGTTTTGATAGAACAGACAATATTGAAATTGGCCTATAGTTTGATGGGTCTTTTTTGTCACCTGATTTAAACAGAGGAATGACTTTAGCCTGTTTCAGGGCGACTGGGAAATAATTTTTGTCTAAACAAAGATTATAAAGGTAAGTGAGTGTTTCAGAAATTACAGGGGCTGACAATTTAAGAATCCTACCATCGAGGCCGTCGATTCCCCGGGAGCCTGTTTGCTTAAGGTGTGTTAGTGCGTAAAAAACTTCAGGTACTGTAAGTAGAGGAATATTCGCTTGACTTGAAACTTGTTTCGACTCACAATATTCTTCTAACACTTTCAAATTGTTCAAATTGGATTTGTCATTTGCAATAACTTTTTCAGCTATTTTAGAAAAATGCGTGTTTAAATCATCAGGGGATATGTCCTTAACACAACTTGAATGACTGGCAATCGTTTTATTTGTAAGTTCATTTATTGATTTCCATATATTCTTTGAATTTTGCTTTGATGACGCTAGGTCATGAAAGTACTTGATCTTTTTTGTTCGTTTAAGTGAGTTTACTTTATTTCTTTGTTCTCTATACTCCGCTTCCTTGCCAACTGATTTTAAGAAATCACGATGGCCAATGGCATCTTGTAATTCAGTATCAAACCATTTAGGTTTTACTATTTGCTTGACTCTCTTAATTCTCCACGGGGCATGTTTATCGTATATTTCTGTAAATACATTTATCCAGTGTGTTATTGCATCATCAGGATCCGTATAATTATAAACATCAGAGAGAGAACAGGGGCGGACGAGGGGGGGGTTTCAGGGGTTTCCGGAAACCCCCCCCCAGCCAAAAATTTTTTTTTTAAATGGTGTTTTTTTTGGGTATTAATCAGTGACAAAATCTGCTGCCTGAAACTGGTAATGATCATCCTCAAAATGCACCAGATTGCACCATTTTGCATCCTTTTTTACAAAATTTTCCGGGGGGGCATGCCCCCGGACCCCCCTAGCAAGCTAGGCGCTTTGCGCCGTCGGCTCGGCGCTTCGCGCCTTCACACCCATATCTTCACAATATACTTTTGGAAACCCCCCCCATAAAATGAACTGATCCGCCCCTGGAGAAGAATTACTTAAGTCTACAAGAAAGGCGTTCTCGTTAAATTTAGTAAAGGAGCGGTACTTTACTGTCTTGTGACCAACATTGGGGATTTGTACACCCTTTCTTGACCACGTGAGACAAACAGGAAAATGATCACTACAGCCGCTGGTTGGAACACAAATTTCTGCAACGTTACGGGTGTTAGAAACATAGACATGATCTATCAAAGTGCTTGTAGATGCAGTAACCCTAGTATAGGGGCGTTCACGACTTGTTTGAGATCATAAAGGTTGAACATATCTAACCATGGTTTATTTTGTTTTAATAAATCAATATTAAAATCTCCCAAGAGAATGGTTTCTTTTTATTCTAACAAAGCAGCATCTAACATATGTGAACATTTGTCCGTCCAGTTTACACGTTCTGCTGGATTTCTATAGAAGACACCAATAAGAGAGAGAGAGAGAGAGAGAGAGACAGAGACAGAGAGAGAGAGAGAGAGAGAGAGAGAGAGAGAGAGACAGAGACAGAGAGACAGAGACAGAGAGAGAGACAGAGAGAGAGAGTCAGACAGACAGACAGACAGACAGACAGACAACTGGAAAAAGACAGAATGAGAAAAAGACGGAAAAAGAGAGAGACTACTGAGAAAATACTTCAAGTAATGTCCATAAGAGAAGTAATTAATGATTTTAAAGGATCGCACACGCACACGCACACGATTTGTTTCAATAAGAAGAAACGAATTGTGTTGCGCTTTCAACATGAATCTTAACAAAAACCTACAATTTGTTTCATTGTTTTGTTCTACTCTTTTTTGTGTTAGGTCTGATGTATTACTTACAACATGCAAGCACTTTT